>NC_061831.1:17562488-17572488 GCF_019202785.1 Penaeus chinensis
TTAATACCACACCCTCAACAACCACAACGTTATCATCAACAAACAGAAATATTTAACGCCACTTCCCCCAAACCACGAACAAGAAACGACCTCAGGCCAAACTTACCCCTTTAACCACGGCTAGAACGACCACCTTCACATAATTTCCCGTTTGCATTACCAGCCTCCGGAAGTCGTTTCTTGTTCTCCTTCGCAGTCGCTGTAGAAAGGGGAAAGAGGGACTTGAGTAGAGGTGAAGAGGGGGGGAAAGGAGGGACCGGAGTAGAAGGGAAGAGGGGGGTGGAGAGGCAGAAAAAAGTGAGAGAGAAAATTAACTTGAGACAGGCGGGAGGAACAAAAACTATAGGGTAAGAGGGGGAGAGAGGGAGGAATGGATGGAGGGAGGGAGTGCGTGTATCGAGAGGTTGAGGTAAGAAAAAAATAGAGGGAGAAACAAGGAGTGATAGACAGAGAGGCAGATAGACATATAGATGGATATATAGATTAATAGATAGGTGCACACACACACATACACAGTATATGTATGTGTGTACATATATGAAAGAGCACACACACATGTAGTATGTAGTAGAGTAAGATCTGCATTGAAATTCAAAGCAAATATAAAATACAAAATTATTACATCAATATTTCGTAAAGCTGATGCAAGAGGCCAACTTCGAATTGAAGCAAGTAGTCTAATATTATTAAAGTAAATATCATATGCTGCCCAAGGAAAATGACGTTTAATACATACTGCAACATTATAAGCCAGATTTCAAAATCAGTCCGATAAGAGGTCAAAGAAGTTTTCTACATAATAAACGGTAAGTCGAAACTGAGTATATTGTGTTGTTTTATGATTATAGCTGTTGCACCCCGCAATTATGAAATTAACAGATAAATAGCTTATGAATATTTTTATGAATCATGGAGCACAAAAATATATAAAGCTGATCATGATATTAGTTATTAGTTATATATTAATTCATATATGTTTTACAGAAGTTTGCAATTTAGAGACGGAGAGGGATATATATATATATATATATATATATATATATATATATTTATATATATAAAGAGAGAGAGAGAGAGAGAGATAGAGATAGAGATAGAGATAGAGATAGAGAGAGAGGGAGAGGGAGACAGACAGACAGACAGAGCAAGAGAGAGCGAATGGGAGACAGACAGAAAGATATATATTGCGAGAGAGAGAAACAGAGGAAGGGAGAGAGACAGACAGAGATTGAGATAAGAGAGAGAGAGAGAGAGAGAGAGAGAGAGAGAGAGAGAGAGAGAGAGAGAGAGAGAGAGAGAGAGAGAGAGAGAGAGAGTGAGTGAGTGAGTGAGAGTGAGAGATAGACAGACAGACAGACAGAGATAGACAAGGAGACACAGATTGAGAGTGAGAGGGGAAGGGAGTCAGAAAGTGAGAGAGAGAGAGAGAGAGAGAGAGAGAGAGAGAGAGAGGGAGGGAGGGAGGGAGAGAGACAGAGAGAGAGAGAGAGAGAGAGAGAGAGAGAGAGAGTGTGTCAAAATCATTAAATTGCAATGGTTATTCTTTACATAAATACATTTATATTTACATTTGGGTATTTAAAAGGTGCTCTTTTAATTTCGTTTTAAAATAACAGAAACTGTTAATGTCTCTTATATCATCTGGAAGCATGTTTCATAACTTTGGTCCACGTATTTCCATTTGTCGTGCCCCTGTATAGGTATTCGATCTCTAGACAAAAAGGGAATTTACTTGACGTGTCTGAACACCTGATGTGTTCCCTACGGTTTGCAAGGGCATTAACCATTTCGGATAATTCCCATGAATGAGTTTGTAAATGAATACACATGTATCATAGCTGCATTTAGAGTGGACTTTTAACCATTTTAATTTTTTGATATGCGGGGTGATGTGATCAAGTTTACTGATATTATCTAATGCTACTCTGCCAGCAAAATTTTGTATTTTTTACACTTTTTGCATCTGGGTTTTGTTAATCGAGCCCCAAACGTTTGAACAATAGTTAATTATGCTTAGAGCTATAGTTTGTACAATCATGATTCTAGTTTCAGTAGTGATCTGATTTCGTATGTGATTAAGATATCCCAGGGTACCAAATACTTCCCTGTGTATTTTGTCAACGTGTGGTTCAAATGTCATGGATCTGTCTAAGTGTACTCCTAGATTATTCACTGAAGTGCTCGGTTTGATAGAGTAGCCTTCAAATTCTATAGTTGTGTCACTGATAATTTTAGCTATGTTCCGCCGACTACCTATGAATATACATTCAGTTTGAGGCCATTAGTATCATTATATATTTTTTGCTTGTGTAAGAGTATCTTGCGTGTTTCTTATTAATGTATTTAAGTTGTTCACTGAGTCACTATGAAGAAACTGTGAATCATCGGCGTACTGCACTAGAAAGCAGTTATGGGCTATTGTTGATAAATCATTTGTGAAAATTGTAAATAGGATCGGACCTAAAATAGATCCTTGTGGAACACCAAAAGATACTTCTTGTTTTGATGGCAAACCATTATTGATTCTTACCGATTAGGTCCTTGTATGTAAATAACTTTTAAACCAAAATGTATCAGTTTTATAATTTACTTATTTGTTAAGGAGAATTCCACGGTTAACACTACCAAAAGCCTTAGAAAGGTCGCATAATGTGAGCAAATTTACCTGATTTTTTGTCTATGTTATTATAAATCTCATCAGTAATTTGTAGTAAAGCGAGGGACAGAGAGAGTTAGTGAGAGACAGACAGACAGAAAGACAAAGAGAGCGAGAGAGAGAGACAGACTGACATACAGAGAGAGAGACATACAGAGAGAGAGAGACTGACAGAGACAAACAGATTGAGAGAGAGAGAGAGAGAGAGAGAGGCAGACAGGCAGACAGACAGATATTGAGACCGAGAGACAGCCAGAAATTGGGAGAGAGAGAGAGACAGACAGACAGGCAGACGGATGGATAGAGAGAGAGAGAGAGATAGAGAGATTGAGACAGACAGCGATTGGGAGAGAGAGAGTGACAGACAGGCAGGCAGAGAGACTAACAGACAGAAAGACAGATAGAATGAGAGACAGAGATTGAGAGTTTAAGTTTAGTTTTGATTCCATTTGTAACAATGGATATTCTTGGTGTGATATACTGTCTGTTTCATTTTGCTTCTAAATTATCCCATGTGTGCAAGGAATGGCCGGGGTTACCATCCACTGGCGGCGAGGGATTCGAACGCAGGTCAGCAAGATTGCTAGACGAAAACACTACCGCTGCACCACACAGCACACACACAGAGAGAGAGAGAGAGTGAGAGAGAGAGAGAGAGAGAGAGAGAGAGAGAGAGAGAGAGAGAGAGAGAGAGAGAGAGAGAGAGAGAGAGAGAGAGAGACAGACAGACAGACAGACAGACAGACAAACAAAGAGAGAGAGAGAGAGAGAGAGTTAAACAGAGAGACAGACAAACAGAGACACACGCACACACACAGACAAACAGAGAGAGAGAGAGAGAGAGAGATAAACAGAGAAACAGACAGAGGAACAGACAAACAGGGAGAGCGAGAGGAGAGAGAGAGAGAGAGAGAGAGAGAGAGAGAGAGAGAGAGAGAGAGAGAGAGAGAGAGAGAGAGAGAGAGAGAGAGAGAGGAGAGAGAGAAAGAGAGGAGAGAGAGAGAGAGAGAGGAGAGAGACAGAGAGGAGAGAGAGAGGAGAGAGAGAGAGGAGAGAGAGAGAGAGAGAGAGAGAGAGAGAGAGAGAGAGAGAGAGAGAGAGAGAGAGAGAGAGAGAGAGAGAGAGAGAGAGAGAGACAGTCAGACAGAGATTGAAAGAAAGAGGGAGGGCTTGTCCTCTTGTCACATTATGTTGGGTGAATGTAGGTGCGGAGGAAAAGAAGATGGAATAGGTAGAATGATTAAAGAAAGAGGAGAGAAAGAGGAAAAAGAACAGGAAGAAAGGTTAGGGAAAGAGGAGGAGGAAGAATGGGGAAAGATTAAAGAATAGAACCTTGTAGGAGACTGATTTGGAAATGAAGATGTAGAAAATCTATGAATGAGAATTGTCATACTAAAGGAAATGTATTTAACCTGTTTCGAAAATATCTTGGTCAGAAAAAAATGACATATTCGAAACCCGGTTGAATGCACCTCTTGTATTATGATGATATTCATTTTCATTCATGCCTTTTCTACATTTGTCAACATGAATACGGTTCATGATGGAGATGATGATGATGTTGGTGATGGAGATAGTGATGTTGATGTTGTTTAGGTGGTGATGAAGATGGATATGTTGATAATGATCTTTATGACGATGACGAGAATGGTGATGACGTTGATTGTGATATTAATGTTGATGATGATTGTGATGAAGGTAATGTTGATGGTGATGTGGATGATAGTGAGGTCGAGGGTAATGATGGTGAAGGTTATATTGATAATAATGATGGTGACGCTATCCTCCTCTGCCTGCTCCCCTCTTCCTAACCATCATCATAATCATAATTACAAGTATCATTATCATTAGCCTATATACGCAGTTACAAAAAAGTCTTGTTATTTTTGTTTTCTCTCTCTCTTTGTTAGATAGGAATATGTGGGATTAGATATATCTTTTCATTTCTTCCCAACTTTTATTAGCAAACTGTTTTTAAGTACATACCAAAAGTAAGATTTCTAAACTTTATACTCCAAGCTTGCTAAAATTACTTTACAAGTACCGACGTAAAGTTACAGTTGGTGAACTTATAAACAAATAACAAGCAACTGATGGTCTCTGCTTTGACAGTTAAATATAGTAACAGGTTTTCTGTGAAGAAGCTAAATCAAGACAAAATGGTTTAGTAAGTTTGATCATTCATAATTAAATGTGTTTTTATTAGTTTTTATTCTGATAAAAAGTTTCCGACTATTACCTCATCTGTGGTTGATAACTGCAGGTTGTATAAATTGAATGAATTCAGTTTAGTGAGAAACTTTGGGCATTGCCGAATGCAATCTTCTTGCATCAGGAGGCCTACCGTGGGATACAACATATAATCTGAGGCCAAGGATATTGAGATAAAAATCGCACATGTAAAATAAATTTCAGATCTAGTGATGTTTAAAGTTACTGATCCAAAGTTTCCACTTCAAAAATAAACAAAAAAAGTGCTTTGACATGCTAATAACAACACTCTCATTATTAGATAGAACAGTGCCTGACCATTCCATCTGAATTTCCATGACTACTATTATCACCAGGAATGGCATTGCCGTGCAAACTTTCGATGTCCAGGAAAGGCATCAAAGGCCCTAGCGAATACACCACCCTGCCACTACCCAGGAATGTCATGCAAACTTGATCTTTTTTATAGAGATCATATACACAAAAATCCACGTGACAGACTGGTAGAATGGTCTATAATATCACTGATTTAAAAATGATATCCGTCTAGGTATTGTATATGTTTGTACTGTCTGTGTGTAGTAGCATGTCATTCTCGCCCTTATATCCACATCTCATTTTCTTTCCTAGTTTGCCACCGACGTTCACGCCCGTACGGATCTTCATCTGATATGCGATGGGACGTTGTTTTATGCTGCTGAGGACCCTGTAGGGATCTTACACCCTATGGCTTTACTATAGACCGACACACATGCTCACGCTTACAACGCGTCTGCAATAAACCCAGTGCGACCGACCCTCCAGCTTGTTTGCCTATCCGACCTGTCGTCGCGGTGGTTCGCGCCAGCTCAGGTTGGCTTGCGGTGTCGTAGGACGGCAGGCAGACCTGGCGTATCTTTTTCGCTCTCGCGGCGCTGTCTCCACCAACCGCACCACATCGCCAAAACTGACACAGGTTATGTATAGTGCAGTTTTGTAACCCTATTGTGCTCACCTGTGGAGTTTCAGAACAATTATCTGTGTGCCCCAGTGACTGTGCCGTGTCGCCGCGTATAGTGACCGCTGCTGCTATTTTGTTTGTTCTTTGTTGTTGTGCTTGTAATGTAATATTTCTTGTTTCGCGTTTAATATTTATAATATTATAATTGTAATTACTACATACGAATAATCATTCCCTTAATTCTATCCTTCATTCTGCAGAAGTATAGATACATGGATATAAAAAATATATATGATTTAAGAGGAAAAGTAATTGAGTAAAGTATAAGAGGTAATGAGCGACTGAAATTTATTAAACACACATAGTGTTAAAACAGAATATTGGATGTTACATAAGTTGCCATTTAAAAGCTTAAACAAATAGTAATCGAAACCCAAGATATTGTATATCTAAAACAGTCGCCTGTGTGATAACAAAGCAAGGTTCTGACGAACACTCGTACTGCTCGATGTATTGGGGCTGATCCGTGATGCCTTGTCACTCGTGCCACAAACGCTACCACGTTTTACCCATAACACAGCTGTAGCCATATGGCCATTCGCTACATGTGCTCCCACACCCACATTCACACCCTTGCCCCCCACCCCCACCCACACACTCAGACACACGAACGCACGCGAGTGTGCGCTGTTAGATATCTTCAGTCAAGAATGAAACTACGCATTTACATGTGAATGTGCTCCTGTATGCTGTGTGCCATGCATAAAGGCGTATGGAAGTCTCATTGAGCAGTACTACGAAAAGGTAATGGTATTTTGAAGAGAGAGGATTCAAAAGAAATAGAATGTAAATGCTTCTTTCCATTTGTTACAATTGTTATATTTGGAAGACTAGAAGCAGTGGGACGTGAGAGGAAAGTAGGTCACAAGAAATACGTAAACGATAAACAGGGAAATGAATAAGTAACGACCGTAATAAAGATAAACTGGAAATGGATGTAACGAATGAGGGAAATGCATTAATCCAACGGTATACCGTTCATAGATGAACTAAGCAGTGTTAGTTCGGGGGTCGTAATATTTTTTTTTTATATAGAGGATTTTTTTTATTGCGGTTATAAACACAATCTCTATCAAAGAAGATGTGCAAGAAATATCAAGCTATTTCATTCACAGATATTAGATTCTAAAATATTATAACAATACTGTCACAATGTTATATGCTGAAATGTGGCATCAGTAATCAGCTGATGAAGCAATGTGGCACAATCAGCAAGATAACAATTGACAAGAAATGTACTATGATTCTCCATTACTACAATGGTAAGACCAAAGAAAGAACCAAATTCTTCCTTTATCTACCTTTTCGACATTTCAGGAAGTAGTCTCCTACAAAGAACACAAGATCTTAGTACCGACTACGTTATTTGCCATGATTAACTGAAATGTGGATTGCTTGTCCGTAGAGTTAGTGCGACTGGTACCTTTCCTCTTCCAAACATTGAAAATCCATTTGTGAATTTTAGCAATGCAAACAAGACATATAAATATTTATTTGTTGAAGTTACTTCATATTTTTGCGCAATTCTTTTACACTTGTTACGAAAGAAAGTCTATTGTAATCTATCGTCTAAATACTTGGAGATACCTAGTCGGTTAACATCACGAGGTCTACAGTAGAATAGCACTATACAAGCAAATAAGAAAAGACATTTTTTTTCTTCAAATTCTCAAAAATTAGTTGACGATAAAGTTACACATTCATTCATACAACTCCATCTATCTATTTATTTTGGCCGCGAATATTGTAAAACGGCAAACTCAAACTAAAAAAGAAAAGAAAAATGTAATCACTGTGTCTGAGATGAAAAAAGAAAAAAAGAAAAAGGAAAAGACATTCGCGTTAACTTCCCTTCCTTCCTCCTTCAGCGAGGGAAACGAGGGAGATGAAGAATTTCAGCCAAATGAAATGTCGCCACCGAATCCTGAAGGCAAGTCCTTTGTGAGAAGACACCAGAAACTTGATTACGTGATATAAGGAACATTTTTTGATTTAGTTACCGTCCCTCCGCCTTGTCATTCCTCCCTGAGAATATTAAGGAGGTTTGTTAATTTGGCCAAATGCGACTCGACTCTTTTCTTGCTTCTTTTAATATTTCTTATTCCTCCTATTTCTCCTACGTCAGTGTAAAAAGGAGGGAAGTGGAATAGATGTCCAAGTAATGCCAGCCATATTGCATTAATCACTCTTTTAAGGCAAATATAACAGCTAAATCAGTGACAAGATGCAATTACATTTCTAAAGTTAGATAAATTGAAACGTTTTGTGGTGAATACAACACGGTAAATCTTTATCTAGAATGGTATTCGTTTGGTATATCTATATCTAAATGCTGCTATGAGTGCCATTGTACATCATAGAGTGAAATGGATAAAGAAACGCTAATTTCACATCAAAAACAATGAATAGAATCCGACCAAATGACTTAAAAATATATATGTTTTATTAATCTGTAAAGGACAAGACATCGATAATAAAGAAAAATGAAAGCAGGCAGATGGATTAGCAGAAGATTAAGACGAAGACGAAGACAGAAGGGAAGACGGAAACGGAATCACAGGACGGAGCAATAAAAGAGGAATAGAAACGGGGTATGATAATTGGAAAGAAAGGGAAAAAAAACTGGTATCGTATCAGATTGTGTAAGTTCGATAAGGAATTGAAAGAGGAGAGAAGAAGACAGGCAGACGAGCAGACGAGGACAAAATAAACGGAGGAGGAGGAGGAGGATGTTGAAGGGAAGCAAATATTTACATTTCTCTATTACTTTTGGCATGTATGTAGACGCTGATGTGATTACTGAAGTGCAGGAACGTAAGGACGAAGACGAAGAGGATAATGCGGAGGAGAGAGAAATGGGAAACTAGGAAGACATGGGGTAAAGGGTATGGAAGAAATGGGAAGAAATAAATGGAAAACAGGGACACGACACGATAAGTAAAAAAAAAAAAAGTAAAAAAAAAGTTTGAAAAAGAGAAAGAAAACAGGAAAGGAAGAAAAGAGGAGATAAACAATGACAATTTGAGAAGAAGAAGCGATAGAAAAAGACAACATAAAGACGATTTAAGAAGACAAAGAAAAAACATTTCTAAAAGACAAGGAAGAAGAATAAGAAAAAAATGAAAATGAAAATAAAAATAATATACACCTATCTTCGAAATACAAATGAATTACAAACTGAATCTCCGCACAGTACGAGACGAGCAATAACAATGGTATGTGCGCAGTCATAACTTCTCTGGACCTCAGTCGCTGCCTCAGTTGGCCTCCTGGCGGGATCTGCTTCAACTAGGCGACCTCTGTACGCTGTCCTGTTGCCGTGTTTTCTTTTTCTTTCTTTTTTTTGTCTCTTTCTTCTCATTCGTTCTCTCTTTCTCTGTCTGTCTGTATGTTTGTCTGTCTGTCTGTGTCTCAATCAATCTCTCTCTCAATCTCTCTCTCTCTCTCTTTCTCTCTCTCTCTCTCTCTCTCTCTCTCTCTCTCTCTCTCTCTCTCTCTCTCTCTCTGTCTCTCTCCCTCTCTCTCTCTCTCCCTCTCTCTCTCTCTCTCTTCCCCCCCCCCCTCTCTCTCTCTCTCTCTCTCTCTCTCTCTCTCTCTCTCTCTCTCTCTCTCTCTCTCTCTCTCTCTCTCTCTCTCTCAGGCTAGGCAGAACTACACCGATGATTAATATTCGTTTTTAACTTAACAACAGAAGCATCGATATTTTTTTCTGGAACCATAGTGAATATTAGCATCTATTTTATGGCTAAAGTGAGGCCAAATATAGGGCCATGCTCGGCTCAGAGCGAGTCCTTAAAAGGCCCAGCCAATTCATTACCAAAAAGACAAATCGAATATAAAACCAAGCGAATATGAAAGTGGCCAGGCCGGGTCTATCGCAGTGGCCACAGAGAGGGATCCACAGAGGCCAGAATCGGCTCACGGCCAGGCCATCGAGTGGGTCAGACTGAAGGCATCAAAGGGGGCCAACGTAGGGCCATCAAAGAGGCCACCGTTAGTCTGCTGCAGAAGCGAAGCGAGCGCCAGTAAAACATGGAACCCACAGTAATTCTCTCTGTCATGCAATACCGACGCCGGCCAGCTGTTTGACGCCGAATTAAAGGGGATTTCGGCGGCGGAAGAGACGAGGCGAA
>NC_061831.1:17619988-17622488 GCF_019202785.1 Penaeus chinensis
CCCGAAGGAGGGAGCCGGGAAGCCGTCACTCGCACATCACACATCGTTAATATTATGCTAGTACAATTTTCAACCAGGTTATCTTAAGCATTAATTCGTAGAGAGAAGACACTATTCACGAACTTGTGATACGACCGCAGAAAGGCATTTTCGACGTGACAATGGCCATTCCTTTCAATGTCTTCAGAACAGATGTTATCGGCGACTATCATGCAGACCATAAAGGATGAAACTCGCTTCCAAAATCAGTGTGGTTCTTGACGCACACCAACTGGAATTCGAACCGCGAGTCCTCGACTTCGAAGCTTCGAAACCCGAACCCGCTCCACACGTCGGCGATTCACCTCGTGTATAAGTAAGGCGCAACAGTTTTTTTTTTGTTTTTTTTTTTTGTGTTTTTTTGGACATCGTGATGCTTCCCTTCGACAATCCCTCTCTTGCGGGTGCCAGGAGTGACTCGACGGCCAGGTGACGGTCAAAGCAAACAGTAAGAACTAAAAGAGGTGGCGTTTACCTCTGTTCAACGAAAAAACGAAAATCACTTATTGAGTTTAACCGTTCAGGGGAAGTGCTGGATCCACGGGTTTAGTGTCGGATCCTCCTTTGTCTATTTCAATGTGTCTGTGTTTTGTATCCTCAGAAGAAGAGTGTACTTTGTGGAGCGGTGGTTAAACTGATGTGAAGAAGGTCTAGGAAAACACTGTTGGTGAGGTTTATATCAGTGTTAGAGGAATATATTGAATTATTATTATCCATGGCGTTTGACGCTACATCCAAACGGTATAAGCTGTAGGTATGTGGTGACCTAGAATCTTGTTCAAAGTGGAAGTACAGTAACGGCTACAAGCGAACCAAAGTAGTATTGCTTTTGGTGGCGAAAAGGTTTGCTATTGAGGGGAGCAAGATGCACAGTGTGAAGAGAAATGACAAGAAATGATGGAGAAAACATTTCGTTTCTGATCGTGGTTCGTGTGTAGGTTATTTTTGTCGGCAGGTCCATCTTCCGAGGCCATTCTCCAACGTTGGATAGTGCTCGTGGGTCCTCTATTGGGAAGTGATGGCGGATCTAAAGTAGGATAGTGTTGGTGTACCCAGCCCGGGATAATGTTGGATCCAGCGGCAGGTCGTATTAGCAGATCCAGCGACAGATCCAGAATGCTGTAATGCGGGTCACTAGATTTAACTCCGTTTCGTATTAGAGTAGTTTGGTAAATTCTCTATATAAAAAACATTTCAACTGTGAAAACCATACCGTCTGCATGAAACAAAGATATATATATTTATATTTTATATATATTTACACTAATTCGCTTCCAATAAAATCTATTTAAAAATCATGAAAAAAGGTCTTACGATACACTATTATGCAACTATGGCCCTTATTCTAGCACATCATGATACACATAATCTGCAGTTAATCGTAAATTTAGACGTGTATTTTCCGTTGATGTTTAATCTAAGGATGCCGATCAACACAGACGTAAGAGCCAGCAGATGTGTCTTTTGACTAGCGCAGATAGACTGAAAATACAACTGTAAAACTGTCTGATATGTACAGTAATAAAATTTATACAAACATACATACATACAAGTATATATACAAAAATCTGAAGCATAATGGTTAACCAAAGCACTAAATCACAATCTCATGGCCAATGACAAATCATAACCAGCGTATATATACACGGCAACTCTATTTGCTAGGGGATCTTAACGTTTGTTTGTTATTTTTATAGCACTCGATTCTACCAAGAGTATAAACACCTAGAGACAGAAGCACTTCCAGAAATGCTTCTCTTCACACTTATCGTCGTTGGTATCTTCGTTACCAACTTCCATCACGACTAGAAAGGTTCATCTGCCAGTCACTCTGACATTTATCTGGTATTCTTCCATAAAACTGGATCACATCATTTACATATACAATTTCAGTGTAAGTACTTGAACAGGCAAAATTGAATAGTGAATAATACATATAATATTCCAGGGACACAACATCTCGTAAACATGAACGGGCTCTTGAAGCTTGTGATTGATAGCAGTCTTGCGCAACACGCTCTCCATGACGAGAGAGTACAAGAAATGGAGGACTTCAGTGTTATAAGTTTCAGTTATTTTTTTCCGTTTTTCCTCTCGTGTCATCTCAGGATTTCTCTTTACCACAGTAGCTATCCTAGAGACGCAGGTGCCGCCCTTCGTAAGAACTCGACAGGAGGTTCTTGCTGTAGTAGCACACGTCCCCCTCCAGGCTGGCGCAGGTTCCTCTGACGGGCAGAGTGGCCCCGGACCCCAGCTGCTGCACGTCACCCTCGGATTGGGCCATGGCGCGCCTCAGGGGCCCTCCCCCCCTACGCTCCGTGTACACGTCCCGCCCGAAGGTGGCGAAAGACCCCCGGGCGAAGGGCAGCACGCCCACGCCGCGAAGGTCCTCCAGCAGGTCTCAGGTAACAGGAGAGTAGCCCAGGTTCTTGCGCTGAAGGAACATATGGATTTCCCTGAA
>NC_061831.1:17629988-17634988 GCF_019202785.1 Penaeus chinensis
TAAAACTCTACGGTGAAAACCCGCCTGCGTTCGCCCTGGTCACTGGTGCTGCGTCATCCCGCCCGCATCCCTCTCCCCCTCCCTCTCTTCTTCTTTCGTCCTCTCTTACTCTCACCCTATATCCATATCTTCCTCTCTTTTAACCTATCTCCCTTTTTCCTTCACCTTCCTCCCTTTCGCTCTTTTTCCTTCTCACCATCAAGGGTCGAGGGTGACCTTCCAGTTCTACATAACCCACTTGCTTTAGGTTACGTAACTAAAACCTTTGCCATGATCTTGATTTTTCTCCTTTGTGATGAACTTGTTCTTCTTAGTGACCTACTGTGACCTATGCTATGACCTGGCTCTTCTTAGCGATCTATGCTATGACCTGGTTCTTCTTAGTGACCTATGCTATGACCTGGTTCTTCACAGTGACCTGCTGTGACCTATGCTATGACCTGTTTTTTCTTAGTGATCTAATGTGACCTATGCTATGACCTGTTTTTTTATAGTAACCTACTGTGACCTATGCTATGACCTGGTTCTTCATAGTGACCTGCTGTGACCTATGCTATGACCTGGTTTTTCTTAGTGATCTAATATGACCTATGCTATGACTTGGTTCTTCGATATCCTGGTACAAAACACACGTTTCTCCTTACCACATCACTTACGGCAACGATCTCGGTGGCGGCGTAGAAGCTCTCCTGAGGCTGGGCGGCGTTGGGCGGCAGGGGCGTGGGCGGGGGCTTGCCGAGGAAGGTGTTGAGGGTGTGGAGGGGCGGCTTCGAGTGCGGGAGAGGGGGCGGGTACCCCCCCGTGGCCCCCGCCTCGCCGCTCAGGTGCGGGATGGCGTACTCCGTCGAAGGGCACTCTGCAGACACATCGGAAGCTACAGATATTACATTAACTTTGCTGTAACTGTGGCATTCTTCAGGTATAACAATCACAAGAGTACATAGATAGTCATAACCGACAAAAAAACATTATAAAAGCAATAACAACAAAAATAGTTTTAACAGAGCAACACAAGAGTACATACTTAAATGTGAAATCAAAGTTTTTAAAAAATGTGTCATAAAGTATAGATACTTCAGTTTTGTGATTTTAAACAATTAATATTAATAACAAAAACAAAATTGAAAAAAAAAACATTACATAAGAACAGAGACACTTGAACTGTGTGAAAATTCGACACTTAAAGGAAACAAAACCAAAGACAGAGACATAGAAAGAGACACGACGACTGAATGAGTGCATATGTTTTTCTTTCGTTAAAAGTTGCTGTAGACAGTCGCTGTTGAGCTTGCAATTACCCTCATTGTGCGCTGCCATTCTTCGTTAGCCAAAGTTTCTCTCTCTCCGCTCCCGGCCCGCCCCCGACACTTAACTTGTTAAATGACTAAACTTCCTCCTTGTATTTTCGCCCGAGATAGAGAAGGATAATCAGCTGCATTGTTATTAATCCTTTTCGTGCCGCGGTTCCTTTTTTTTTATTGTCATCTTTCTTTCGCTCACTATCTTTCGTTTCATTCTCTCTCCTATTCGCTCTCTTTCTCTCTCTCTATAGTTCCTTTTCTTTCCATCCTTTCTTTTATGTTCTTCCTTCCGTCCCTCCGCTTCTCCGTCCCTTTGCTTCTCCCTCCCTCCCTTCCCTCCTTTCCCCTCCCTTCTCCTTCCTCCCACCCTTCCCTTCCCTCCCCTTCCATCCTCCCCTCCCTTCCTCCCCCCCTCTCCTTCCCTCCTTCCCTCCTTCCCTCCCTCCCTCCCTCCCTCCCTCCCTACCTCCCTCCCTCTCTCCTCCCTTCCCTTCCCACCCCTCCCCTTAAGCGGGAAATTTTCCTTTACCTTAAGGGCCTTTAAGCGATTTTCTGCTACCTGATCCCTTTTAGCTTCGCTCGCCGCTTGGATGCTTCCAAGGCCTTCCTTCTCGCCGCCGCTCCTCCGCCGTCGCCAGGAGCGCGTCCTTCCCTCCTGCACGTCCGGGGGCGGGGGGCGGCGGCGGGGGGGGGGGGGGGGCTGCTCATTTCTCCTTCCTAATTGGGTTTATTTCTCTCTTTTTTCGTTTGGTTTGTTTTTGTTTTTCATCTTTGTTCTCTTTGTCTATTGTACGGTTTTTTGCCCAACGACGGATTTTTATTCCGTCTATCTGTTCATTAATTTCTCTTTATTTATTCTCAGCCTTTTATCATCTGTATTTTTCGTTTAATATATTTTCCCATTTCTTTTACTCGCTCTTTTATTGTATTCTTTACCATGTCTTTTTTATACGCTTGTTTTTTCTTTCTTATTTCTTGCGGTTATCATCCAAAGCTTCCGTGTGTGTGTTTTTTTTATTTTTTTTCCTTCTAATATAAATGTTAATCAGGGAAGTATTTTATTCTGAGGTCTTTTTTCTATTGATTATGCAGGAGGGTCAGTTGGTCGATAATTTATGAATAAAGATTAGCTCCCTGGAAATCGACTTGATATTCTTTTTTTTAACCTTTTAATGCAAATAATTTCCGTTGATTTTTGAGCTGCTAATGAATCTTCTTAGTCTCTTAATCTTCCTTTTCTTTTTCTTTTTTTCTCTGCTTCTTTTTCGCTTCGCAAAGTCGTTTATTCCAACGGAGTGGATTCGAACATTCACAATCCTCCGATCTTTTTTCTTAAAGGAATACCTAACAATGCCCGGTGCTCTCCTCGCCTCTCCTTTCTTCTCAATCTCTCTCTTTGTATGCCTTTATCTCCTTGTCTTCCTCGGCCTTTCAATGGATGGGAGCAAAAAAGACAACTCTATATTGTTCTCTCTTTTTTATCGCTCTTTCCCCTTCTTTTCCTCTCCTTTCTTTTCCTCTTCCTCTCCTTCTTTCTCTTCTCTCTCTTCCTCTTAGTCTTTCTATTCCTCTTACTCTCCCAATCCATATTCATCTCCCTTTCCCTTCCTCCCGCTCTTCTCCCTTACCTGACGATCCGTTCAAATGGATGCTCCATCAGGGTCACTTCCAACACGCTCCCCGCACCCTGGGCCTAAACCACACCTGTTTCTCGAAAGCGTCCGACCTCCACCTCCGACGTCACCCTTGCCACACGCTTCCTCACTCACCCTCGGACCCCCGATCACACTTAGCCCTTTTATGCACACTCCCCTCACACCTGGGGAAGACCGTGTCCTCCCCTCTCGCTCCAGCAGGTGTCGCTAAGTTTGCCCAGAGTGAGGGGAGCGCCTCGGGCTACGGAAGGGGGAGGGGGGAGGCCGGAGCGGAGAGCGACGCAGTTTCTTTTCGTTTTTTTTTTTCTTATTTTATTTGCGGGGGGGGGGGGGGGGGCTGTCTACGGTGATTGGGTGTGTTCCGTGTGACGTTCATCTAGTCTGTATGTTTTGTTTGTTTGTCTGTAAGTGACTGAGTGAGTGTATGTGTGTGTGTGTAGATATGCAAATCAACTAATGCTTAACAGTGTCTACGGTCTATCTTAAAACACATAACATATATCCAATTCTCTCTCTCTCTCTCTCTCTCTCTCTCTCTCTCTCTCTCTCTCTCTCTCTCTCTCTCTCTCTCTCTCTCTCTCTCTCTCTCTTTCTCTCTCTCTCTCTCTTTCTCTCTCTCTCCCTCGTCCCCCGAATTCCGAGGAAACATAAATACACAACAAAAAAGACAAATAAAACAAAGTATTTCAACTTCCAAGTAAGATTTCAAAGGGGAGGGGGGGGGGCTGACAATGTGTATGGGGTATGGGGGGGAGGGGGAGGGGAAAGGCAAGAAAGGGAGGGAAGGAAAGGAGGGAAACGGGAAGGGGGAAAAGGGAAAGAGAAGTGAATCTTTAAAAAAAAGGGAATAAAAAGGTTTAAGGAGCAAAGAAAGGAGAGGGTAGAGACAAGGGAGGCAGGAAGGAAGAAAGAATGAGGGGAAAATGGAGGGAAACGAGAAATGAAGAAAGGAGGAAAAGACAGAGGAAAGAACAAAAAAGGAAGAAGAAGAAAAAGAAGACAAAAAAAAAAAGAGAAGAAAGAGGAGGAAAACCAACACACAATCAAACACGCAAACAAACAAACAAAAGCGAATCAAGGGAGCACAGGAGAAGAAAAAAACACCCCGCCGCAACACTCCGCTACACCCAATCTCCGCGTCCGCCACGGGTCCCGAAGAGGGCGGGTCACGGGGTCGTTCTAGAAGCTTCGACTCGGAGGATCTACGCGACGGCCTCGGGGCAGGTGAGCCAGAAGAGTAAGAGGCCAAAGAAGGGATATTCAGGAGAATCGAAGCCTTTTTTTCTTATTTTGTAAAGACTTTGCTTTTTGGCGTCGGATGCGAAGACGAAATTATTCCAATTTTCTCTCTCCCTCCTTCCCTTCTTCCTCTCCTCGCCATGTTTTTCCTCTCCCTCTTCCCCTTCGTTATGCACAGGGAGAAATCAAGCCGCCCTCACGCTTGGTGGCGACACAGGGAATGCGGCTGATGAGGGAGGGGGAGGGAAAGAGAGAGGGAGAGCGAAGGAGGAGGGGGAAGAAAGGAGAGAGGAGAAAGGAGAGAGGAGGAGGAGGAGGAGGAGGAAACAGAGGAGGAAAAAAAGAGAAAGAGTAAAAAGAAGAAGCAAGAGAAAGAAGTAGAGGAATATGAAGAGGAGGAGGAAGATGAAGAGGAGAGAAAGGAGGAAGCAAGAATAAGGGGAGAAAGACGGCATAAAGAAAAAAAAAAAAAACGGATACAGAAATAAAAGCTGAAAAAAAGAACAGCAATGGCGAACCAGGAATGGCTCAAAAAGGAAAGAAAAAAACACACACACGGAAATTCGTAAAAAAAAAAAAAAAAAAATGCAATGGAAAAAAGAAAACAAAAAACAAAAAGGAAAATACTAAAAAAGGAAAAGAAATTAAAAAAGGGAAAACAAAGGAGGAAAGAAAACGAGAGCAGGGGTGACCTTAAAGTCCTCCTTCCTTAAGCCGAACTTCGGAGGATCTTCAAGTGATTTGGCCAAAGCGACGCTGCATTATCCCTAGTTGGCAACTCTGGCACACCTGGAGCACACCTGCC
>NC_061831.1:17649988-17652488 GCF_019202785.1 Penaeus chinensis
CGCTCTCTCTCTCCTCTCTCTCTCTCTCTCTCGCTCTCTTCTCTCTCTCTCGCTCTCTCTCTCTCTCTCACACCTCTACTCCTCTCTCTCACTCTCCTCTCTCTCTCTTCTCTCTCGCTCTTTCTCTCTCTCTCTCTCTCTCATCTCGTCTTCTCTCTCTCTTCACTTACATAACACAAACACAACACAACACACACATACTCTCTCTATCTCTCTCGCTCTCGCTCTCTCTCTCTCTCCTCTTCTCTCTCTCTATCTCTCTCTCTCTCTCTCTCTCGTACTCTCCCTTTCTCTCTAGTCTGGAGGCAAAACTGAAAATGCATTTACCGTGTATATACACAACTCCGGTGACACAGAAAAGGTGTTGGTGAGAGAGAGGGGGGGGGATCGGAAACAAGTGCTTTTTACACAATTCACTTTGCAAAGTCGAAGAAGAGATATATACAGTGTGAAAAAGGTTTTTTTTTATGCTTTTTTGTTCGCGTTGGGTGAGGGTGGGGTGAGTGAGGGGGAGGGGTGTAGGGTGGAGAGGGAGGGAGAAGGGAGAAAAGGGAGAAGGGGGGTGGAGTTCCCTCACACCCTTTTGCATCCCTCCCCTCCCCCACGCTGGCCCAGGCTAAAGGCACGCTCTCTTGACCTCAGGCAAGAAGAACAAAAATCTGACAAATCGACTTTTATAAAGGATGAAAATTTTGGGTAAAATTTTTCCTGTTACCTTTTTTGTCTTTCTCTTTCTCTTTCTTTCTTATTGAGAGAGCCTTTGCCAGATGAAACAACGGGAAGTGGGTTCTACAGGAGTACTCATTCCAGTGCCACGGCCAGGTGACAAGGTGTGGGGGGGAGGTGGTGGGGCCAGAGTGCCTTTGAGTGCCAATGCCAAGTCCCAAGTCAAGAGTCCCATCGGTCCCCGGGGGGGTGTGGGGGGGAGGGGGGGGCAAGACGGGACGGGGAAATGTAGTAGACAGGGAATTATGAATAATGATGATGATGTTGATGATGAAAATACTGGCGAGTGTAATGTGATATCAAAAGGAAAGGGAAAAAAAGCTAAGAATCATGCGAAGGGGGGGGTGAGATAACGAACAAAGGGAGTGAAATGAGATAAAGGGAAATGACAAAGTGAGAGAAAAAAGGGGGGGGGGGGGGAGGGGGGGGGGGGGGGGGGAAGGGGGGGGGGGGGATAAAAGAGGGGGGAAACCCAAAAAGGGAGTTGGGAAATGTAAAGGGGGGGGGGAAGGGGGAAGGGGAAAGGGGAAAAAGGGGGGAAGGGGGAAAGGGGGAAAGGGGGGTGGGGGGGAAGGGGAAAGAGGGAAAAAAAAAGAAGAAAAAAAGAAGAGGAGGATAAGATAAGGCAGGGGAAGCGGAAAAGGGGGGGAATGGCGATTTGGGGAAGGGAAGAGAGGAGGGGGTTTAAAAGGGGATTAAGGTGGGGGGAGGGTTGAGGGCACAACACACGAAAAAAAACATTTATTTTTTCCCTTAAAGTTTATTGGACAACAAGAGGAAATGATTTGGTTTAAGAAAATTAATCTTCTTTCCTTTCCTTTCAAAACCAAACAAAAGGAAGAAATATAACTCAGTTCCAGCTACCTCGAAATTAAATTTTTCAAATAAAATAAAAGGGCCGTTAAAAAATACCGCCGGGAAAACCCTAGGGTTTCCCAAAGCCCCGCGCTTTTACAATCAAAGGCGATGAACTTAAAGAAGGAAGATAACCCCTTAAAAAAACATATTAAATAAAAAAAAATTAAAAAAATACGATTCCACAAACTTAATTTTTAATCGAATCTTCTTATTAACGATCACAACCAAAAAAAAAAAGGTCCCCACAAACGGCGGCTTCGGCGCAACTCCTTTGCAAAGTTCGGATTACACAGGAATTCGTCTACAGACACTTCAGGTAGCCTTTAATCACAGAACTTCAAAGGCTCTCAAGTTTGACTTTTAAAAGTTCGGGAACGAAGTAATGGGGGGTGGGGGGGGGGGGGGGGGGGGGGGGGGGGGGGAAGATTGTATTGGGGGCCGGGGGGGGGGGGGGGGGGCCACTCGGGGGGGCACGGGAACCTGGGGTGGGGGGGGGGGGGGCAGGGGAAACGGGGCAGGGGGCCGCCGGATAATGAAAACAACCACATTTTTTTGGTCTCAAAATTTTCTGTTTAAACATTTTCGTTTTAATTTGGGGTCTTTAATAAAGCAAACTACCTTTCTATTGGGTTCTAGACTACTTTTGTTGGTGTTAAAAATAAAGAGAAAGGGAAGACTACGCTAAATGCCAGAAGAATTCGCATGCACATGTTAACTTTTAAACATCTACTTTTTTAGCATTAATGAAGCGTACAGGAATTAACATATTAACAATATAAACATACTTAAACTTAACAGTTAATACCAATATCATGAAGAAATCAAAGAAGAAAAGACACCATGCAAACATCCTTAAACTAAACATTTTACAAAAAAAAAATTAATCCTTATTTTTTTCCCCATTCTTTTCCCTTTT
>NC_061831.1:17657488-17659988 GCF_019202785.1 Penaeus chinensis
ATACATTTTTAGTCAAGCTTTAAATGATGCTTTAAAGGCAATTAATGAAAAAATATTCACATATCTATAATCAACGAAATGCTGTACGAAGGCAAATTAATAAAAGGTAAATCCAGTGAAAAGCAAATATCACACATACAATGAGCACAAAATACATATAAATGGACTGCGGGCAGAACTTCCTCTTCCCATCCCATTTATTTACCATAACAATGCTAAATAATACCCCAAGCAGGGTCCCGCGCCCCTACCCGCCCGCGCCCCTACCCGCCCCCGCCCCACGGCCGCGTCTGCTACACAAAGCCTCATCAAAAATGAGATTCATCATTTCCTCAGATATGATCGCACGGGCTTCCATTACCACCGGAACTTTCATTAGTCGCTGGCACTCATCATATCCTGACACTGCCCTGCTTGGCACTGTTTTGTCTCCTTTTCTCTCCTTTTTGTTCTGCGCCGCTCCTCAATCGCGTCTTTTGAAATGCCTCATTTGGAAGGGACTACAGCCGGCTTCCCTGCATTTCACCGCTCTTGCTTGTTTTTATCTTTCGCTTATAATTTTCTTGTTGTTACTGCTTTCGTCATTGTTATTCTGCTTCTTCGTCCGTCTTTTCTTACTCCTTTTCTTTCCCTTCTTCTGTCTTTTCCTACTCACCCCCTCCTTCTCATCTTCCCTTTTTTTTTCTTCCTCTGCTCCCTCTTTTTCCCCATCTGCTTCCCCGCCCAACCCCCCCCCCCTCCCCTCCCTCCCTCCCTCCTTCTCTCCCTCCTTCCCTCCCTCCCTCCCTCCTTCTCTCCCTCCCTCCCTCCCTCCCTCCCTCCCTCCCTCCCTCCCTCCCTCCCTCCCTCCCTCCTTCTCTCCCCCCAATCTCCCCCACCTCAACTTTCCAGCCTTCGGTACAACAACCACTCGCCTCCACTTTTAAAAAATTGATAGCTCCTTTCTCTTCCTTTAGGCACAGCTCAATTACCGCCAGGCTTTTTAAACTTTGGCACTGTTGACTTATTAACACGCCCTGGCACTAGGCACTCGGTGGCATTATGACCTTAAGGACTCGGAGGTCGAGCTCGCCCGCCCGCCCTCCTCGCTCCTTGTGTTCGAAGTGGATGTAGGTTCCAGCAGCCCTTCGCCTGTCTGTCTGTCCCTGTCTCTTTGGCTTTGTCTTAAGTCTGTCTACCTGTCTGTCTGTCCCTGTCTCTTTGGCTTTGTCTTAGGTCTGTCTGCCTGTCTGTCTGTCCCTGTCTCTTTGGCTTTGTCTTAGGTCTGTCTGCCTGTCTGTCTGTCCCTGTCTCTTTGGCTTTGTCTTAGGTCTGTCTGCCTGTCTGTCTGTCCCTGTCTCTTTGGCTTTGTCTTAGGTCTGTCTACCTGTGTGTCTGTCCCTGTCTCTTTGGCTTTGTCTTATGTCTGTCTACCTGTCTGTCTGTCCCTGTCTCTTTGGCTTTGTCTTAGGTCTGTCTACCTGTCTGTCTGTCCCTGTCTCTTTGGCTTTGTCTTAGGTCTGTCTACCTGTCTGTCTGTCCCTGTCTCTTTGACTTTGTCTTAGGTCTGTCTACCTGTCTGTCTGTCCCTGTCTCTTTGGCTTTGTCTTAGGTCTGTCTACCTGTCTGTCTGTCCCTGTCTCTTTGGCTTTGTCTTAGGTCTGTCTACCTGTCTGTCTGTCCCTGTCTCTTTGACTTTGTCTTAGGTCTGTCTACCTGTCTGTCTGTCCCTGTCTCTTTGGCTTTGTCTTAGGTCTGTCTGCCTGTATGTCTGTGTGTCTATCTCTTTCCCTTTGGCTTTGTGTACCTCTCTGTCTGTCTGTCTTTATCTCTCTCTTTCTAGATAATTAGATAGTCTTTGTCTGTATGTTTGTCTTCCCGTCTGCATGTATGTCTGTCCATATATCTGTCTGTCTATATATCTGTCAGTCTATATATCTGTCTGTCTGTCTGTGTATATATCTGTCTGTCTCTCTGTCTATATATCTGTCTGTCTGTCTGTCTCTAGATAGAGAGACAGATAGATAGATAAACAGATAGAATGACAGAGAGAGAAGACTGAACGGAGGGAGATCGAGGCAAAAAAGGAGAGATAGAGTACAGCAGGGTTAGAGGAAACGAGGGAGGGGGAGGGCCAGGAGGGGAGGGGAGGGCCACCCTTAGGGCCAGAAGGGTGGCACCGGCTTGTGCTGATGTGTGGCGGTGATGCCTGGAGACTGCACCAGCCAGCCTTTATTGCCCACTCTCATAACCATAATGTGGTACCCCCTATACCCTCTGCCACGGTAAATCCAGCCTTATCTTCACCTGACGTAAGGATCATATTTTAAGATTCGTCCGGATGAATCTTGTAGCGCCGTGTTGCTGAATAAATTCAAGCGGAGGGGGGGGGGGAGGGGGTAGTGGGAGGTGTGGGGGCAGTGTGGGGGCAGTGTGGGCGGCAGTGTGGGCGGAGATGTATTCAGGCGCGTTGTGGGCTTGGGAACCCGTGGCCGCCGGGGGTTCATTTGGGGCACGGGAG
>NC_061831.1:17669988-17672488 GCF_019202785.1 Penaeus chinensis
TAATTCTCTGGGCGAGGCAGGAAAAATGCTGAAGTTAGGCATCATTATTGTATCGTCTTTGTTGTTTTTTCTTGCTGTGCCTCTTGTCTCTTAACCGCCTTTTTGGCTTCTTTTTCTTTCTCTCTTCCTCCGTCTGTCTCTCTCTCTCTGTCTCTCTGTCTCTCTGTCTCTCTGTCTCTCTCTCTCTCTCTCTCTCTCTCTCTCTCTCTCTCTCTCTCTCTCTCTCTCTCTCTCTCTCTCTCTCTCTCTCTCTCTCTCTCTCTCTCTTTCTCTTTCTCTTTCTCTTTCTCGATCTCTTTCTCTCTATTCCTCTCTCTCTCTCTCTATTCTTCTTTCTCTCTCTCTCTCTCTATTCCTCTCCCTCTCCCTCTCCCTCACCCTCTCCCCCTTTCTCCCTCGGTGTATATATGTGTATGTGTATATATATATATATATATATATATATATATATATATAGACACACACACACACACACACACACACACACACACACACACACACACACACACACACACACACACACACACATATATATATTTCGGTAAGAAGTCAGTATGTTTGTCTATCTGTCAGTGTGTCTGTCTGCCTGCCGTTCATATCCCTCCCTCTCCTTCTCTCCGACTCTCCCGACGCAGAGAGAAAATACACGGCGAATAATGGCCTCCTCAAGCACGCCCCCTGCCCGCGAGTTTCGAAATTCACTTGCTCTGAGCGGGGAGTGGATTGGGGAAGGGGAGGGGGGGTGCAGACGGGGGAAGGGGGGGGTTGAAAATAGAAGGTGGACGGGATTTTTTTTTTAAATAGAATAAGCTGGTGAATGTATGAAAAGTAAGTGGGTGCCATCAGAAATGGTGAGAGAAAGAGAGAGACAGAGACAGAGAGAGAGAGAGAGAGAGGGAGAGAGAGAGAGAGAGAGAGAGAGAGAGAGAGAGAGAGAGAGAGAGAGAGAGAGAGAGAGAGAGAGAGAGAGAGAGAGAGAGAGAAAGAGAAAGAGAAAGAGAAAGAGAGAGAGAAAGAGAGAAAGAGAGAAACAGAAAGAGAGAGAGATAGAGAGGAAAGAGGCTAGTAGAAAAAGTCACGCAACCTAGTTTTCTGTTTACTCATTTTCCAGAAAAGAAAAAGTAAAAAAAAAAAAAAAAAAAAAAAATAATAATAATAATAATAATAAAAAAGACCACAAAACACGACAACAAAGAGGATTAAATTAGAAAAAAGACAAAAAAAAAAAAGGAAAATAAGATGAAAAAAAGGGAAAAAAAAAAAGAGCTAACGTGAAATACACCACACAAAAAAACAAACAAGAACAACATTACCCCAACGGAAAAAAAAAACGAAAAAAAAACACCAAAAAGAAATCAAAACGAAGAAAACGAAGAAAGAAAAGAAAACGAAGAAAAGAAAAAGAAAAATACGGGACGGGAAGGTGGCGCTGGGCAGTAACTGGGGTTCAGACTGAGAGGACAAAGACAAATGGCCGTTTGAGATTGTCTGGGTTTACATTATTAGTCGAGGTTGTAAGTTCTGCGAAGGGAGGAGGAAGCTGGGACGAACGGGAAGAGGGAGAGAGGGATAAAGATCGGGAGGTGAAAGGAAAAACAAGAGAAAGTCGTGGCAAAGAGGAAAAATAGAGACTGATAAGGAAGAGGGAATATGGAAAGGTAGATAAAGATCGGGAAATGAAATGGCGAAGGGAGAGGATGAGAGGGGAGAAGAGAAGAGGAATGGACAAAGAACGAAAGGTGAAATGACAAAGGGAAAGAGCAAATCGTGGCGAAGAGGGGAAAAGAGAAACAAGAGAGAAAGGAGAAAAATAAGATAACCAAAAAAAAAAAAAAAAAAAACGAAAAGTAAAATGGCAAGAGGAGAGAAAGGAAGAGAATGAGAGGAACTAAGAAAGAGAGAAAGAGAAAACGTAGATCGAGCTATGAACGGAGATGACGGAAGAGACGGAGAGAGAGGAGGGAGGGAGCGGAGAGGAAAGCTATGATAAACGCGGTTAATCATGGCAGGAAGGAGGGACAGTGGAGAGGTGCGGGTTTATGCTCTCTCTCTCTCTCTCTCTCTCTCTCTCTCTCTCTCTCTCTCTCTCTCTCTCTCTCTCTCTCTCTCTCTCTCTCTCTTTATCTTTCTCTCTCGCTCTCGCTCTCGCTCTCTCTCCCTCTCCCTCTCTCCCTCTCTCTTTCCCTCTCCCTCTCATCTATCTATTTATCTATCCATCTAACTATCTGTCAAACTATTTGTGTGTGTGTGTGTGTGTGTGTGTGTGTGTGTGTGTGTGTGTGTGTGTGTGTGTGTGTGTGTGTGTGTGTGTGTGTGCGCGCGTGCGTGTACATACACACCCCACACACACTGAACGGCGTGTTAAACTATGGCGTTACGAAGGGAGAGCGCAATAAAACGGGCTCCGTTGGATGTTAAATTTCCAGCAATTAAGCGGTTAAAACACTGTACCATTAATACAAATATTAACTGACCAGCTGTTATGGAACACTGAATTACG
>NC_061831.1:17677488-17679988 GCF_019202785.1 Penaeus chinensis
AATGATAACGACAATAACACTAATAATGATAATAATAATAACAAAACAATAATAATAAAAATAGTAATAATAATAATAATAATGACAATAATGATAACAGAAAAACAACAATAATAATATAAAAAATTAATAATAATATTTATAATAATAATAATAATAATAATAATAATAACAAATAAAATAATAATACCATAGCAGCAATATCAATAATAGCAACATTGGCAACTGATAACAATCACATACAACGAAAACAATATTTTTTGCTCTTCGTCGCATCCAAATGTTATTCTAGTCAAAACGTGTGTCCTCTCGAAATATAAACAAACAAACAAAACAAATGAAGAAAACGCACATAAACAAAACAAATGAATAACGAAAAAACAACAAAAAGCAAATCAAACGAAAACGAAAAACAAAAACAAAAAAACATTTCCCCCAAAACGCAATCGACAAAAACGACCGCGCTCGGTTCCGCTGTTTTTTTTCCGGACGAAGGCGGGTTTCGCAAGCACGAAAGCGGACGGAAGACCGAACAGAAGAGCGAACGGAAGACCAAACGAGAGAACAAACGAGAGACCGTACGAGAGAGCGAACGAGAGACCGGACGAAAAAGTGAACGCAAGAGCGAGCGAGAGGGACACGCGCACCAGATACGTCACGGAACTCTGGGGCTTTGAGATGCTGTCCGGACGTCAGCTGAGATGATCGGTTGGGTTTGTTGTTTGGCGATGCGATGTGATGGCTCGTGCGCGTGTGTGCTGTGTGCGCGAGTGTAAATACTCGTACATACATATGTCGAAACGTGTAGATAAATGTAAGAATTATTATATGTGTATGTAAAGATAAACTGATATACGGAAGTATGTACATAATAAGGCACAAACACACATATAAGCATACAAAGTCAAATACAAAGACACATACAGGCCAACATATATAAACACACACACACACACACACACACACACAAAGCGCGCGTTGCCTCATTGTGCGTCGCCTCAAATCATGCGAGTTTTTCTACATCAAACACGCTCGATTCTATTTTTTCCTCCCGCGTTATTATTGCTGAATCCGGATGACAGGGCGCCTAATGGCCGGACTTTGTTCTCCGGATCATTTGTCAAGAAACGGATGATATTTACGGCTCGGGGGAGGGAGGGAGGGATGAGGGAGGGGAGGGGTGGTAAGGAGGGATCAGGGAGGGGGGGTAAGGGGGAATGGGAGAGGTATAAGAGAGGGGGTATGGGGGAGGGGTATGGTAAGGTAAGGGGGTATAAGGGAGGTAAGAGGGTATGGGAGGAGGGGTAAGGGGGTATTTTTTCCTTCCACTCATCTAATGATCAGTAAATAACATGTACATGCATCTATTCGTGTGTTTGTGGACGCGCAAAGGTTACTATGACAACCAGCATCGCCAGCCTCCGAGAACTCCCATCAGCGCCAGATGAAGCAGATCGCGCTCCCAAGGACGGCTCCGCGAACGCCTTTTTTAGCGGCCGTGGGAATGCGACAGTCTGACGGCGGCGAGCGGAGGCATCGAGCTCTTCTCAATAGCCTCGCGAACTTATTTTTTAAAAAAAAGAGGGAGAAAAATATGAAAAGGAAAATAAATAATAAAGAGAAAAATAACGAAAAAGGAAGAACGAGCGTGGCTGACGATATAATAAGAAGAGTTTTTCGTCCCTGAATAAATCCCGTTTTTGCCAAACTTCCATCCCGCCTTCTCACGGTTTCGTTCCCGCTTTCCGATGGACCTTTCTTCTCTCTCTATATATTCTCTCACTTCTTCCTTCACTCTTTTTTCCTCCGAATCCACCTCTCTTACTTTCCTTTTCTCTTTAGTTATTCCTTCTCACATCAAATTTCTTCTCTACCCCTTCTCCCTTCTTTCTCATCTTTCTTCCTCAAATCTTCCTCCTCTTTGTCCATTTTCTTCCTCAAATCCTCCTCCTTCTCTTTCCCGCTTCTCCTAGATCTACATTCTTTCTTTTCTTCCCTATAACTTGTTCCCCCTTTCCCCTTCTTCAGTTTCTCTCTTCTTCCTGCTACTTCTCTTTCCTGTCACTCTACCTACTCTCTCTTTAGTCTCGATTCCTTATTCTCCTTCTGCTTTTTTTTTTTAGATTATTGTTATCCATCTTCTATCCCCTCTCCTTTATACTCTCCCCTCTCTAATTCCTCTCATTTACCTTTCTCCCCTTCTGATCTCTCTCCTTCATACAACCCTGTTCATTCACCCCCTTCCTCCCCTTCCCCTTCTTTCATCTCTCTTCCAACTCTCTCTTCGCCCATAGCCTCATTCTCCTCCTCCCATTCTAGCCACTAACCTCTATCCTCCTTTCTCCTCTCCCTCTAACTCTTATCTTCTCTTTATTTTCCCCTCTCCCCCTTTACTCCTAACCCATATTCGTACCACCACTTGCGTCTTCCCTCCCTCTCCTTCTCACCTCCCCCCCTCTTTCTCCCCCCTCCCACCCTCCCTATCCCGCGCCCTCTCCTC
>NC_061831.1:17684988-17689988 GCF_019202785.1 Penaeus chinensis
AAGGGAAAGGGGGAGGGGAAGGGGGAGGGGAAGGGAAGGGGAAGGGGAAGGGGAAGGGGAAGGGGGAGGGGAAGGGAAGGGAAGAGGAAGGGGAAAAGAAGGGGAAGGGAAGGGGAAGGGGAAGGGGAAGGGAAGGGAAGGGGAAGGGGAAGGGGAAGGGGAGGGAAGGGGAAGGGGAACGGGGTGGGGAAGGGGTGAGGGGGAGGGGAAGAGGAAGGGGAAGAGGAAAGGAAGGGGGACAAGGAGAGGGGAGAGGAAAGGGGAAAGGGGAAAGGGGAGAGGGGGAGGGGGAAGGTGATGGAGAAGAGGAGAGGGAGGGGGAGGAAAGTGATAGATGTGGGAAAAGAAAAGGAGTTGGAGGGAGAAAGGAGAAAAATAAGGGGACGAGGATGAGAGGGATTTTCAGTTAGAAATGGGGACTGAGGGAAAGGTAAAGAAGGATGAAGGATGAAGCGAGGAGGAAGGAGGGTGGAGAACAAGAACGGGAGGATGAATATTCTGCAAGATGAATGGTTATAGACAGGGGGGGGGGGAGAAAATAAAGAAAATAAAGGTAAAAGAGAAAATATGGTAGAGATATAAGAGAAGGGGGAAGAGGAAAAGGGGAAGAGAGCGAAGTGGGCAAAAATGGGGGGGGGGGAATTGGAGCCCCGAGTGCCAGGAATTGTCGCCGCCTTGTGATGGATGTCGTAATGGGCAGCGACGGGGCCGACACCCGCTTGAGGGATCTGCTCTCACCACTCAAAACTCGGCGAAAAGTTGCCCGCCGGATTGGCCCTTCTTCCCCGCAGCCTTGCGCTTTTACTCTCCTCTCCTTCGTTCGCGTCGCTCGGAAAATGTGTGGAGGTGGGTGTACATGCAAATTTATGCATAAATCTTTCTAATATATGTGAGCACGCACACAAACTCACACACACACACACACACACACACACACACACACACACACACACACACACATACACACATACACACATACACACACACACACACACACACACACACACACACACACACACACACACACACACACACATCGCGCATTAATCATAAAGGTCAAGCATTCCCCATTGGTGAGAATAGAAAGACGCATTAATTAAGTTAAGTAAGTTTATTTACCACCCTGGCTATCTGCTATAAATGAAACATGGGTAAAAACTACCGCAGATTTCTACGGACTTTTTCTTTCTTTCTTTTTCTTCTCTTTTCTTTTCTTTTCTTTTCTTTTCTTTCCTTTATTTTTCTTTCTCTGATCTCTGTCATACCCTATATCACTATCCTCATCACCCAAACTCTACCAAAATCATAGCATCATCCCCAGCCTCTAAATACGCAAATGATTCATCACTACAGAAAAATGGGGGAGGGGACGAGTGGGGTAGAGAAACTGCTGCCCCCGGGAACAGAGTAATTATACGGAATCAATCCCAGTACATACCAGCTACATGGCCCCACGCGACAAAAATGCTGCTAATGAAGCGGCCTGATGCGTGCTGGCCGGTGGAAAAATAACTTGGGAATATTTAATTAGCGATTCGGTAAAAGAAAAGAGTCCTCATGGTACTTGAAATGGAAAAATAAGACAGCTTAAAAGTTAGCTATACTCGGTGAAGAGAGAAAGAAAGGGTGGGAGAGATGGAGAGGGGGAAGGAGAGAGAGGGGAGGAAAGCGAAGGAGAGAGAAGGAAGGGCGGAGTGAGGGAAGAAGAAGAAGAAGAAGAAGAAGAAGAAGAAGAAGAAGAAGAAGAAGATAAAGAAGAAAAAGAAGAAGAGAGAGAGGGTGAGAGAGAGAGAGAGAGAGAGAGAGAGAGAGAGAGAGAGAGAGAGAGAGAGAGAGAGAGAGAGAGAGAGAGAGAGAGAGAGAATGAGAGAGAAAGAGAATGAGAGAGAGAGAGAGAATGAGAGAGAAAGAGAATGAGAGAGAGAGAGAGAGAGAGAGAGAGAGAGAGAGAGAGAGAGAGAGAGAGATAGATAGATAGATAGATAGATAGATAGAGAGAGAGAGAGAGAGAGAGAGAGAGAGAGAGAGAGAGAGAGAGAGATAGATAGATAGATAGAGAGAGAGAGGGTGAGAGAGAGAGAGAATGGGAAGGAGGGAGGGAGAGGGAGAGAGAGAGATTTTCAACCAAAAGCACATACACTTGCTTTCTCCTCCGCCTCAACGCCTCGACTTATCCCAAGCTGAGCAGCCTCAAGCAGAACCCTAAATCACTAAGTAATGCCCACGTCCACGCCCCACTCCCGACCCCTCCCACATCCCCCTGCCCCTCTCCCCCTTTCCATACCCCTCACGAATCCCCTTTGATCCTCTTCTCGCCTTCTCCCTAACTTCCTATAACCTTCCCCACGCTACCTGCCGATACCCTTAACCCCCCCATCCCCTCTCCCTTGCCCCCTCCTTCCCTTTAACCCCCTCCTATTCCCTCTCCCTTGCCCCCTCCTTCCCTTAAACCCCTCCTATCCCCCCTCTCTTCCCCCTCCTTCCCTTTAACCCCTCCTATCCCCTCTCCCTTGCCCCCTCCTTCCCTTAAACCCCTCCTATTCCCTCTCCCTTGCCCCCTCCTTCCCTTTAACCCCTCCTATCCCCCCTCTCTTCCCCCTCCTTCCCTTTAACCCCTCCTATCCCCTCTCCCTTGCCCCCTCCTTCCCTTAAACCCCTCCTATTCCCTCTCCCTTGCCCCCTCCTTCCCTTTAACCCCTCCTATCCCCTCTCCCTTGCCCCCTCCTTCCCTTAAACCCCTCCTATTCCCTCTCCCTTGCCCCCTCCTTCCCTTTAACCCCTCCTATCCCCTCTCTCTCTTCCCCCTCCTTCCCTTTAACCCCTCCTATCCCCCCTCTCTTCCCCCTCCTTCCCTTTAACCCCTCCTATCCCCTCTCCCTTGCCCCCTCCTTCCCTTAAACCCCTCCTATTCCCTCTCCCTTGCCCCCTCCTTCCCTTTAACCCCTCCTATCCCCTCTCTCTCTTCCCCCTCCTTCCCTTTAACCCCTCCTATCCCCTTTCTCCCCCCCCCTCCCTCCCGCCCCTACCCCAGGAACACTCACCCTCGTAAGGACAGCCGTGGAGCTCGACGCGCATGCAGACGGTCCGCGGGTGGGGCGAGAAGGGCACGAAGCGGATCTTGGAAGCGATGATGGGCGGCACGAGTTCATTCCGCACCGGCATGTACTGGTTCTTGTTGCCCTGCAGGATCTGGGGGGGAAAGAGGAACGTGCGTTAATAATGCGTGAAAGAAGAAAAACTGAATAATGCGAGAAAGAAGAAGTGGATGAATAATGCGAGAAAAAAAGAAGTGGATGAATAATGCGAGAATGAGGAAGTAAATGAATAATGCGAGAAAGAAGAAGTGGATGAATAATGCGAGAAAGAATAAAAAGCAGTACGATTCTTAAAAAAATTAACATTCTGGAAACTCCGCAATAAACTATTTTCTGTATACCCTCCACTACAATATTGAGAAGTATATACAGCCGCTTGAGCATGCAATTTCTGTTGTTGTTTTTCTGACACAAACAAGAACATATAATTCGTATAACAATTCAAACATTTCAAAGATAATTTTGAAAATCGTATCTATAAATAAGTATTTTTTATGAAACCCATCCGTAACTGACCATTGGCTATGCCTCTCTCATGCGCTCTCTGTCTGTCTCTGTCTCTGTCTCACCCCCCCCCCCCCCACCCTTTTTTCTCTCTTTCGTCCTCTATTTTCCTATTTTGAATTATTTTTACTCCCTTCCTCCTGCTATATTCTCCCAATATCCGTTCCTGCACACGCCACTACACTCAGGTCAGGCTATATCAGGCGTTCATGAAAAAAGGGATATTCGGCTCCCTGCATGCCTCTCTCTCTCGACGTTAGTTTATATGGACTGATAAATTGCGTAACCTATTCGTTGCGGGGGAGATCCATGAGGCAAATTGCTCTAAAACCTCTCTGTTACGTGCCACACACACCCTTCATTCTTTTCTTCGTGTTCTCTTAGTAGTCGATTATAATTTCCCGGAATCCCCAGCATTCCCGAGTGACGCCGGACTTTCTCGGAGTATCTTGCAGCATAATTCCAAAACTCAAGTATCATGCACCTCCATTACTGTAGTTTAAGGATCTGCCTTCATACATCCTCGCAGCACTAACCTTAATTTACACAGTTCACGTGATATACACACACATTTTCACTTAAACTCTCTCCATCACCCCCTATCACCTTACCCTCCCTTGCATCGCTCCAGCCTCGCCTTACCCTCACACTGCTCTCCCTAACCTTCCTCTAGTCCCCCTAGCCTCACCCTCAAGACGTCCTAGAAGAGTGTCAGCGGTGATAAATCAGTAATCGGTTGCATCATTAACCCAAGCACATTAGACTATTCATCACTAAGCTCTGGCTCGTCTTAAAGGCGAAATTCCGGCGAGGGGGGAGGAAGGGGGATAGGAGGGAGGAGGTGGAGGGGAAGGATGGAGGGGTTGGAGGGAGGAGAGGGAGGGAAAGAGGAGAGGAAGGAGAGGGGAAGAAGTAGGATGAGAGGGGATGGGGAAGGAAAAATTTTCTTTCTCTTTCTCTCTCTCTCTCTCTCTCTCTCTCTCTCTCTCTCTCTCTCTCTCTCTCTCTCTCTCTCTCTCTCTCTCTCTCTCTCTCTCTCTCTTTCTCGCTTTCTCTCTCTCTCTCTCTTTCACACACACACACACACACACACACACACACACACACACACACACACACACACACACACACACAGACACACACACGCACACACACACACACACACACACACAGACACACACACACACACACAGACACACACACACACACACACACACACACACACACACACACACAGACACACACACACACACACACACACACACACACACACACACACACACATACACACATACATACACACACACAAACACGCACGCACAATCTGCAAGAACAGAAAAATATAGAGTGGGAGTGAAGGACGAAGAAGCCACGCAACGTAATCGGAAATGTCGAGTAAAC
>NC_061831.1:17694988-17699988 GCF_019202785.1 Penaeus chinensis
ATGGACACGATGTCCATACGCACCTTTTGCAACAAAAAACAAACAAACAAATGAGGGCTGACAAACAAAACAAGCCTCACATAGAGAAACACGTCCTTTTCCTTCATCCCCCACCCCCACCCCTCCACCCCCGCCCCCGCCCCCGCCCCGCCGCCACCTGATGAGTTCCTGGCATCGAGATAAATGAACGCAACGCTGTTCAACTTCCGGCTTGTGTGTGAGTTATGGGAGGCCCGCCCCGCGCCTTTTTGGGGCTGGGGCAGGGGAGCCCAACTCCGCGCTGTGTACTTGCGGGGGCCCTGTGGGCGTTTTGTGGGCGCAGTGGGCGGATACGTGGAGTGTGTTTTTGCTTATGCCTCTCAGAAAATCAAAGAAGTGGAGTTTGCGTGAAATGAGGAAGAAGGCCCATTGCGCACACGCGCGTGTGTGTGTGTGTGTTTGCAAGGTAGACTAGAACACAATGCCGCGTTCCTAGGCGCGTGCAAGCACGAAAGACTGGCCGGGATTCGTGCGCTTCTTCCGTGACGCGAGCGACGCCGAGCCAGAAAGCAATGCAAGTCGGGTGACGCGGAATCGATTCGAATGAGGCCGGCGGCCGCAGCCTCGCGGGCGACAGAGCGGGAAAGCCATTAGGAAGAAAAAGTCCTTCGGCGGCCGTGGCCCATCCCGCAAAGGCCCATACAAAGCCTATTCCTCCCGCACATCTCTCGCACGGCGCGGGCCAAGAGCCGCGAGCTCGCTAAGTGCGAAATTTGAATATGATGGCACGCGCTGTCGACCCTAACGGCAGCAGGGTCGCCATCCCCCGCCAGTTTGGTGAAATAGAACGCACATAAACTGTGTATTGCTATCGTTTTCCGATGGGTGTTCGCCCGACCGTCCCCGGAGAGCAATTAATAAATGCCTAAATCTCATTGCCAGTGTTTTGTTACGCCACGCGAACACGACGGGGAGAGGGAGGGAGGAAGAGAGGGAGAGAGGGAGAGAGAGAGGGAGGGAGGGAGGGAGGGAGGGAGGAAGAGAGAGAGGGAGGGGGGGAGGGAAGGAGGGGGAAGGAAGGGAGAGAGGGGGAGGACGACAGAAGCGGCGACGACGGCGACGATTTCAACGACCAAGTCCCACGCGCGCGCGTATTGAAGGATCGCTCGCTGGCCCAGGTACAGGTATTGAGAAGGGACAAAGAAACGTATCGCCATTTCTTCCTGCTTCCTTCCTTCCTTCCTCTCTCTCTCACCTTCCTTCCTTCCTTCCTTCCCTCTCTCACACCTCCCTCCCTCCCTCCGTCGGCATTGTAAATCGATAAAACGTAAGTGCTGGGATTACATGTAAACTCCGCCTGATACAAAGTCCGCCACGTAAACATGGCTTTCCCAATACCTCGCGCACCTGAGTCCTCGCCAGCCAGTCAGCTCGCCTTGCTCATTCGCTCACTCTCACACTCACTCCTTTCTCACCCTGTCACTCATTCTTATACATACTTAACGCTATCTGCTCTTGCTCTCATATATACTTTAGCGCTCGCGTGTTCTCGTCCATCTCACTCACTCAGATACAACCGCTCATTAGCGCTCACTTATTCATTCCTCCCAAACGACGATTTTTCTTCTTCTTCTCTCTTCTGTACATTTTTTGTTCATCTTTCTCCTTTCTTTGTCTTACTGTCTTCCTAAACGAAAAGTTATTTCTTCTTTTTGTATTTCTTCATTCTTTTAGAATTCTCTCTCTCACTTCAACTCTTCTTTTCTCCTTCTCTCTCTCTCTCTCTCTCTCTCTCTCTCTCTCTCTCTCTCTCTCTCTCTCTCTCTCTCTCTCTCTCTCTCTCTCTCTCTCTCTCTTCTCTTCTCTCTTTCCTCTTTTACTCTTCCTTCTCATTTTCCTTTCCTTCTCCCTCTCCTTATTTTTCTCTCCCTCCCCCCATTCCCCTACCCCTTCTCCCTTCTCCCTCCTCCCTTCCTCTGCCTCTCACTCTCTTCCTCCTTTTTTCTTTTTCTTTTCTCTCAACCCCCCCCTCCCCCCCGCTTCCTTTCTCTCTCTCCTCTGCCTCCCTCTCCTTTTTCTCTGTTTATCTGAAGCCGCGTTAAATCCCTCATTAGAATACAGATGAAGAGCGCCTCTTCTTGTTTCCTCAAGACGGACGAGGAGGAATTAGTGGCTCTTGGTGGGGGGGTGGGGGTGGAGGGGAAGACAAGGGTAGGGGAAGGAGGAGAAGTTGATAGAAGGGAAGAGAAGGAAGGGAAGAATAGAGAGAAGGGAAGATAAGGAAGGAGGAATAAAGAGAATGAAGGAGGAGTTGATAGAAGGGAAGGGAAGGAAGGAGTAGAGAGAAGAGAAGAGAAGAGCAGGGAAGGAAGAAGTGCTAAGTGAAGATGGAGGAAGAAAAAAGAGAGGAGAGGAAGGGGAGAAGGCGACAAGGAAGAAAGAAGAAGGAAAGGGGACGGGATAAGATAGAAAAGAGAGAAGAGAAAGAAAAGAATTGAAGCGTAGGAAGGGAAAAGGTGGCGAACGGGAGAAGGAAGAGAAGGGCGACGAAGGGCAGAAGGAAGAACAGAGATTGGAAGGAGGGAGGAATAACAGGGCAGAGAGAGAGAGTAGACAGAGAGAGGGAAAAAGAAGCTAAATGAAGAGTGCCAAACTAAAAAGAACAGAGAAAAAGTAACGAGAAAACTGCTAAAGAAAAACACTGAAACCCGGGAAAAAGAATTAAAAAAGAGGCAAAAAACTGAAAAACGTACACAAAGCGAAGAAATTTGAAAAAATCAAGGAAATCTGATAAGATCGGAACTCAGATTCTGCGTACGAAAAAAAAGGAGAAACAGATCGTGATAAAAGGACTTGAGAAAATAAATAAAATAACCGGCGAAATGTTAAAAAGAAAAGAAAAACAAAATATATATGTGGAGATAGAAAAAATAAAGAAGAAGCGTGAAAAGATGAAACATAATAAGGAGAGAGAAAAGAGAGAAGAGGAATGGGGGAAAGGAAAGAAGAAACAGAGAAAGGAGGGGGAGATAATAGTAAAAAAAAAAAGGAATATACAAGGAGGGGGAGGGAAGAGCTGAAGAGAGTGCGTGCAAAGGGAGGGAAAGAGGAGGGCTTGCAATCATCCCCAAGAGAAATTATTCCTATGTTGCATTTTTTTTTTTTTCCCAGGCAGCGCATTTTCCGTCGGCGAACGAAGGAACTGACGCTTAATTTGTTTGGCAGTTTCATCGCCAAGCAGAGGCGATTAGTTCTGGTTCAGTGGATGAAAAAAAAAAGAGAAAAGGGAAAAAAAGAGAGACAAAAGAAAAATATACTATTAACGAAAAAAAAAAAAAAAACGGATAAAAAAAGGGAAAAGAGGGAAGAATATTGATGAATAATTGAAATGTATCGGATGATTGCGCTCCACAATTGCTACATTTCCCCCCTGCACGCCGATCGAACCGAAATGCGCGGACATAAATCACAATGATGATAGGATAAAATCCGAAATCACGCGCACGCACACACATACACATACGACCACAAACACACACACACAAAAACACACACACACATATATCCGCTTAATACGTACATAAAGAAACAACTAAGTCATAAAATTAGAAAATTTACCAATGAAAACAGACGCACTCACTGGTATATGGAATTAGACAAGCCCTTTAGACTCAAACAATCATAAAAAAAAAAAACTTTATTACACGGCCAAACGCACACATAAATACAGACACACGTACAAAGACGCAGACACACACACACGCACACACACGTATCCTGCCCCGCTGGAGATAATTCACATAATCTTATTTCCTACTTCCTCATCCGATGAGACGTCTCTCTTTATGGCTAATTTATGGATTGTGCGACCCCCCCCCCCTCCTCCACCGCCTCCCACCTCCTTCCTCTTCAAACCTCCTCTTTCTGCTCCTCTTGTCGCCTCTAATGTCTTTGTGTCTGTGTCCGCCCTTCCGCTCGCTCCGTGTAAATATGCAGACAGATGGCTACGTTTCCACACAAGGACGAACAAAGACGCATACAAATAAACAGAAACGCATAAACGTGTACTTTCAGACACAACCACAAACACGCACAGATAAACACAAATACACACACGTACATACACGCACGTATACACTCTAAGAAACACAAACAGACACACAAACACACGCGACTTCAGACACACACATACACACTCGCACACTCATGCAAGGAACATTTTTGAGTCGGTCAGCGAGAATCGAGCTGGCCTTTAACTCGTCTGTACAAAGTTTTAATGAAAGCCATCCATTCTGTGCTACCTGATGGATGGTCTGTGTTTGGGAGGAAGAGGAAGAAGAAGAGGTAGAAGAAAGGAAGAAGAAGAAGAAAATAAAACTGAGGAGATAAAGTACAGGGAGAGGAAAGGAGATTGAAGAAGATGCACGACAGGAGACACAGCTGAAAAAAAGTCGAAACCACAAAGTAAAGACAGACACACAATGGAGGATGATTACTAGAGGAAATAAAATAAAATAAAATAAAAGAAAACACGAAGGAAAAACGAACAAGAAAACATGGAGAAATACGAAGAGCGCATAAATATGAGTGATGGTGTGTACCCGCCGGACAGTCATGAGAGGAAGCAACAAGCAAGCAGCTCAGGCCGTTCCCAGGCGTTCCTTCAGGATTCGGCCTTTTCATAATATTTTCCCGTCCAGACATCCCGAGCTGCATTCTGTATCTGTAGCCTCGGTTTGAAGTTCGATCAATAACAGCTGAGGGTTTCTTTCCTTTTTGTGTCGTTGTATTTTTTGTATTATCTAATCTGATGGTGAAGTGCATTCATACATTAAAGCTCAATAGAACATTATGGCCCCTTATTCTCAATCCACAAGCATAAACATGAAAAAAATTGCAAAGGCTTTATCTATTTGCTTTTTTTTTTTACGAGTCTCGACTTAAATCTCGAATGGCAAGCACGACCTCACCTACGCTTCTTTCTTTCTTTATTTCCTCCCTCCCTTCCTTCGTTTCCCTTG
>NC_061831.1:17722488-17724988 GCF_019202785.1 Penaeus chinensis
CCTTTCCCTTCCTCTCCCTTTCCCTTCCTCTCCCTTTCCCTTCCTCTCCCTCTCCCTCTCTCCCTATCCCTTTCCCTCTCTCCCTATCCCTCCCCCTCTCTCCCTATCCCTCCCCCTCTCTCCCTATCCCTCTCCCTCTCTCCCTATCCCTATCCCTCTCTCCCTATCCCTATCCCTCTCCCTCTCTCCCTATCCCTCTCCTTCTCTCTCTCCCTATCCCTCTCCTTCTCTCTCTCCCTATCCCTATCTCTCTCCCTCTCTCTCTCCCTATCCCTCTCCCTCTTTCTCTCCCAATCCCTCTCCCTCTCTCTCTCCCTATCCCTCTCCCTCTCTCTCTCCCTATCCCTCTCTTTCTCCATCTCCCTCTCCCTCTCCCTCTCTCTCTCCCTATCCCTATCCCTCTCTCTCCCTCTCTCTCTCTCTCTCTCTCTCTCTCTCTCTCTCTCTCTCTCTCTCTCTCTCTCTCTCTCTCTCTCTCTCTCTCTCTCTCTCTCTCTCTCTCTCTCTTTCCCTACCCCTCTCCCTCTCTCCCCCCTCTCTCTCCCTCTCCCTCTCCCTCTCCCTCCCTCCCTCCCTCCCTCCCTCCCTCCCTCCCTCCCTCCCTCCCTCCCTCCCTCCCTCTCTCTCTCTCTCTCTCTCTCTCTCTATATATATATATATATATATATATATATCTCCCCATCAAAAATATTCATATACATCCTTTAAAGTGTGTCCTCTTTCACAAAAATCTTATGCAAAAGATTCTCAAACGAAATATGAAACCGGAAAACGTCGCATAAGGAAATTATAACAAAACAAGCATACGAATAAATGAATGAACTGAAACAATATAGCGAAACACCACGTTTTCTTTATACTACGTACCTCCCCCCCCCCCCCTATTCATACGAGTAGCATTCGAGAAGCCACGGACACTCCTAGCACTGGCACAGGCTTACCTTTTCAATAATTCATCTTAACTTTCCTTATGCTTTGCTCTGCTAAATTGATTTTCTGTCGTCGCATCGATAGATCTCCTTTTCCCTGCGCCTGGTAGTTAATTTCTGTCTGTCCGTAGTCGAAAAGGTCCCCATTTTTTCCATTGTAATTATCAATTCTTATAAATTCAGTAATAAAACATATTCGTGAATTGCATGAGAACAATTACAGAATTTGCCTAAAAGCAAGCAATATGTTCAAGCGCACTTACCTAAATATACTGTATATATTACTAAATAATTCAGATAATCATATTATTCCGCACTGAATTCATTATTGATATACGCTGAAGCAGATACCCGGCAAAGTGTCCAAAGATATGCGCATATATACAGAATAACAATAACGGTAAAACAAAAAAGATCGTACTAACCTCAAAATCCTTTGAGATTAAACCATCAACGTTCCAATGTCATGCAAGTAGAAATAACACGTTAAACAAAACGTGAACTTATATGCTATAGAGCGATGAAAGCATGGCATAAACCAGACGATAGATTAAAGGAAAACAATAAAATGAGCGGAATGGAGTAATCAATCTATACCCGCGTAGCCAGTCGCCAGAAGTCTGCGGTGTTGACTTGCCATGTTTAACTTACTCGTGTCCTTGCTTACACGCTCTCCTTGTATTTCTTACGCCAAAGTGGTTCATGTTTGTTTGTAGACTTCAAATAACAAAAAAGATCTTAACCAAACAGTTTACAAAATCAATGATTATTAATAATAGTATTTACTTTCACTTTTTATATGTGAATAATGTCGTGAATAATATACAAACTATCCGAAGGTATACATTTCATGGACACATCACTCGACTTTTCCCGTTTTTAGCCTTCACTTTTCGCAGATTATGATGAACGAAAACCAAAAATAAGTCGACTTTACCCGTATGCCAGCAAGTGTTTGGCCAAGTGATGACACAGTCGGGGAGAGACGCAGAACGAACGAAAAGGGCTTCTGACATGGCTAATATTTGGATGGCTGGGCATCACTGCAGCGAATGCGTCACGGATTTCTTGTTGATGGAGTGGACCTAAACTTTCCTGCAAGAACGGTATTGCTTGTCTAAAACTATTAATAGGAAAAATGGGAAAATATATCTCCTGTTGGAATACCTCTTGATAACCTCTTTGTCTATTTTTTCGCCGTCAATAATGAAGCGAAGGGTACTGAAGATCGAGTGGACGCCGGACCAGAGAGGGTCATAAAGATTCGGTAAATATTTGGTCAGGGCAGAGGGCAGAGGGCGAGGGCACAGATTAACCAGAGCTTGAACGAAGATTCAGGAAATCCAGAGTGTCAGAAAGAGAATTTGCTCTTTCACTATCAAGTGTGGATGGATAGACAATTACAGAGAACTGTGGTCAATATAGTTATCCTTTAGAACCAAGAAATTAAACCTGTAGATTTTGGCCAGGTCATGAAGTTTCTCGATGGTAAATCTGAGTGCATTTACACTTTGGAATATCTAAAATTTGAACCGGATATTTTGATGTACGTAAAATTTTATTAGACAATT
>NC_061831.1:17729988-17732488 GCF_019202785.1 Penaeus chinensis
ATGTTTCTACTATTTTTTTAGCATTTTAATAAGGGAATATCACTATATTGATTACGATAACGTTAGCTTTTGTCTGAACTGTTTCATTCCGAAATATAGTTTTAATCTTGCATAGGAAAACGTGGTTCGCTGTAGATTCTAACTTGATCTAGATAAACGCATTAAGGGTCACGGCAGCATTAGATCAGTTTTAATTTATTAAGCGATTACGTAGATCAAGTATTCAATCCATGATAAACTGTGTTTGACTCAAACAAATATTCATTAGAGAGAATAGAGAGGGAGGGAGGGAGCGAGGGAAGGAGTAAGAGAGTAAGAGAGAGAGAAAGAGAGTACGCGAGATTGAGATAGAGATAGATAGATATGAGAGTTGAAATAGACACAGGGAGACAGACAGATGAGAGCCAATAGGTAAAGAAAACAGATGAAACGAGACCAGAGAGAATGCAAAACAGAAAAAAAAGACAAAGAGATAGGCAGGCCCGACGAGACAAACCCGACGCAAGAGACGGCTGGCTCCCCCCCCCCCCCCCGATCGACGTACTCCTTCAACCCCTTCCCCCCTTCCCCCTCAAACCGTAGACGGAAGCCTTCTCCTCTAACTCTCTCTGGCAGATTTAGTGCCTTCTTCGTAATAGGAAGATTTACGGGGAAACCTCTCTGCCCGAAGCGATCCTTCTGGGCGAGGGAGGGGAAGGTTTGATGGGGTTTCCATGTGGGGGTATGGGGTCTGGTGAAGGATAGGGGTAACGGGGGGTATGGGGTATGGGGAGGGAGGGGGCCTGGGGAGATGCGATGTAGAGGGTATGGGGTATGGAGGGGGTTAAGGAAGGGTTTCCATGCGGGAGTATTGGGTGTGGAGAGAAGAAAGGGTTGGTTGGGGGGTCTATGTGGAGAGGGAATAGGGGTTGAGGGAGTGAGGAGGTTGTGTGGACAGGGATGAGAGAAGGGTGAAGAGAAACTCCGATAAAAAGGCGTAGATAACGTAATCAGGGAGAAGGAGCGAAAGGGGGAGGACGAGAAGGGACAAAGGGTGAAGTAATAATAGCATGGCGACGCGAGGGCTGGGCGCGCATTAAGGAATATGAAGAAAAACCGAGACACGGCATTCAAAAGTGACGTTTTATCCAGCTTTATGAAGATTAGTTGAGCTCAAAGAGGAAATGTTGGGCGGGAGGATGGTGGGACGGATGAGGCGGGGGAGAAGGAGGGAGAGGGTGACAAAGAGGGAGAGGCAACGAGAAAAAGGAAGAAATGAAGGAAGGAGGGTCATAAAGAGGAGAGAAGAATGCAGCGAATTGCTAAAAGGAGTCCAAGCACACGAGTCTCGCGTCGTGACGTCATTACAAAAACAGACACGATCCCGACGCGGCGAGAGAGAGCCTGAATTCGACAGATACGCTTCCTTAATTCAATTCTTGGCTCAATGCTCACTGTCGACACATAAAATAGCAATACAAAAGCGCAAAGAAAGAAACAGAAAGAAATAACGACGACAGCACCACCTCCGCCGCAAAACCAAGTCCGTGCCCGAATGTGTCTTCATTCTCCTCACGGCGACGGGGCTGGGGCTCTCTGCCTCCCCGCCCTGCCCCTCCCTACCTGTGCTTCCTTCCACTTGCTCGACCCACTTATCACGCTTTCGCTCGTCCACATCTAAGTAGCCTTTATTCCTTCACACATAATGATATAATTTTATGGTATGCGAATATTAAATACAGCTTAATTGTTTAAGACCTTGTAATATAGCGCTTACAGTTGATCATCACATGTCTAAACATATTACAATAAAACAATCATAAACTGCAATACTATCGCACATTTTATTAACCTAAGTCTTTGGCACCCTCTTCACGTCCTCCACCGCATCCACACGCCCTCTCAGACATCCACCCGCATGTAGAATTAATTTGTATCTTAATTCCGACACGCAGCCACTTTCAACTTCCACTCATCGCCTCCTTTCACCACAATCAACACCTTTTACCAACACCACCACCTGCCATCACTAGAGCCTCCAGCCACCACCATCACTTACGTCCATAACAATAACACCAGTATCGTCCACAATCCTCGCAACCATCCACTATATCCTTCCATTAACCTACCACCACCACATTCCATGAACTACCACAACCACCTCCTTTCTCCACTGCTATCCAAATCCCCTATCACTTCCACCACCTTCCACCACTACCACCGCCAACCACAACACCTTCCACTACAACCACCACCTTTCTCTTTGTACCAGAACCGCTATCTTCCAGCAACGCCCTCTCTTTCCGGCGTGACCACCACTTTCCACCCCAATCACCCACCTCCACCACAACTACCACTTTCCGCCTTCCACCCCAGCCACCACTTCCCACCTTCCACCACCACCTCCACTTTCCATCTTCCACCCTCCACCACATCCTATCACGACCATCTTCAGCCTTCCACCACACCACCGCCACTTCCACCTCCAAAAGGGCGAGTTGACTCCGGAGAAAATGAAATA
>NC_061831.1:17762488-17764988 GCF_019202785.1 Penaeus chinensis
GTTCCTTTTGTTTGTCATCTCCTCTATCTCATTATTGTTGGGGAGTCTTCCATCTACACTTCTATAATTTTTTGTTACTCTCTATATTTTCTTTCCGGTTTTTACACATATACTACCAGGTTCCTCCTATAATTAGACGCTCGTCGCAATGGCTCCGAACGTGTGCATGAATAACGTCCTTGGGAACATTCATTTAGAATAATAATAATAATAATTCTACGAAGGGTACCTTTTTCCTCTTCATTCCGCAAGTAATTACTCATTGCCAAAATCTTACAAAAGTGACTTTTTCGTTCCTTCTTTGAAATGACTCGAAGGAATAAGTGTTTATCCGCTCTTCTTCCTTTTTTTTTATCGTGAGGGGAAAGCCGAGCTCGTCACAATGTCCATCCACGGCACTTAACATTGGTTTTCAGCGAGTTATTTCTAAGATGAGGGAGTTGGGTGATACGTCTACAATCCATGACAGCTGTTTTTGTCTTTTTAAATTTTTTTTTTTTTTTTCTGATAAGGGGACTTTTTAGGAATTAAAAATAGGGAAAGGCTTAATGAAGAAAGCTGAGTAGGAGGATAAACCAAAAGAAAATCAGGCAGATAAACACACACACACACACACACACACACACACACACACACACACACACACACACACACACACACACACACACACACACACACACTCCAATCCCTTTGCCCTTTTATTTCCATTTCAAAAGTCACTTAGATACAATGTGTCTAGCAAAGCACCCGATTCAAATATCAAAATCTACTTAATGTACTTTGTTTGTTGAATGCCTTTAAAAGAATTTAATCTTTCAAATATTAAACGGTTAATACATACATACATGCGCATTTAGTAAGCTTATTTTGAATTGCTTATTTTTACTGTTTTATCGTTCTTTTATCCATTATTTCATCACCTTTATTGTTATCAATATCACAATCACAATATCACTGCTATTACTATCCCTATTATCATTATCATCATCATCATCATCATTATTATTATCATAATAATAATAATCACATTAATAATAATCATGATTATCGTATTAATATCATCATTATAATTATTATTATCCCCATTAGTAGTAGTAGTACTATCATTATTGTTACTCTTATAATCACTATTATCATTACTATTATTTCACATATGCATGTGAGCCCCATCTGTTTATATGTTTGCTTATGTGTACGTATGGGTACGTATGTATTTGTGTGTGGTACATATCAGCACAAGCACATACGTACACATGTTCGCCGCGTCGGTCCGCAAATACGCAGACTAGGTTAGCGAGCGAACTAAATCTATATAACGGTACGGCACACACATAAATCTAGGCGACAAAGGGTGCGTTGGAATTCCTCAGCGACTCCGCCCGGAGCTGGAGCGCCGAATCCCTCCTCCAGAAGGCAAACAAATAACGGAAACACACAAGAAGGCAATACAATGGTCCTTATATCCTGTTACTCCCCCCTTCCCCCTTCTTAAAAAAAAGTCCATTACGAACAAAACAAGACTTAACAAAAGCACAGAAGCGGGGCAAACAAAAGGCGAAGAAAGGGGGGGTGAGGGAGAGAGAGAGGGGAAGGGGAAGGGGAAGAGGGGAGGGAAAGTGGGTGAAGAGAGGGGGAGAGGGAGAGAGAGAGGGATGAGGAGAGTGAAGGGAGGGAAGTACGAAGAGGAATAGGAAGTGAAAAGGAGTAAGAAGATAAAGCAGAGAAGGGAAGAACAATTTTGCAGAAAGTACTTCCTTAAGAGAAAACGACAACACTTGACCGCACTTGTATCTTCAGCCGGGAATTTAATGCCAGTTAAACGCGCAGTCGATAGATGTCAACAACTCTAAATAAACATGTTGAGAAATGTGCGAGAGAGCTTTTGAATATATTCTTAATATTGATATACCAACATATAAGAAAACAGATCACGCCTTCTTTTGATTACATTTTCTTGTATCATGTATCCATTATATCCCTTTTTTCTCATTCTTTCTTTCTTTCTTTCACATGATCTATTTTCCATTCCCCTAACCTTATCTTAATATCTAACAACTACTTAAAAAAGTCTCGAAAACTTCGGAAATCCTTTTTTCCATTTCAGTTAGCACCGGAAGCGGATCATCCTCGCTCCGAAAACCAATCAATAAACAGGATCATTACTGGCAGCAAATGAGGGTGGCCGTAATAAGCAGTGAACTGGATTATCGTGATTAATCGTTCCGCGAGAAGGGACATTATCCTGCGCCGGGAACCCTCTCGACCTTCCAGTCGCCGCTGAGCCTTTAATCTATCTCGCACTCTCAGATGGAATGTCCATGCGCCTCCCAAGCGATAAAGCATGTACTGAATAAAACAGAAATTCTTTAATAAACCGACTCGTGCCTTGCCTCTGTCGCCATGAGATAAATAAAGTTCAATTCCATTAATGCATCGACTACTGCTTCTCTCCTTATGCAATGAAATTAATAAATATATGAAACAGGTATATTATTATTAT
>NC_061831.1:17787488-17789988 GCF_019202785.1 Penaeus chinensis
CCTAAACGTAGGATATGACGCCGTGTGCAGGGGCGCCGCGACACGTTGCCTCGGGCTCCTGCGCCTCGGCGTGGGCGCCATCGGGCAAGCGTTTATCTTACTTATTCATCTGCTTATTTATTAACACACTGCATAACTATTTTTTTTTGTACTTTTGTTTGTGAAGAGAGGGAGAGAGACAGAAGGTAGGATGGGAAATGGGGGAAGGTAGGTACAGGAGCGAGAGAGAGAGAGAGAGAGAGAGAGAGAGAGAGAGAGAGAGAGAGAGAGAGAGAGAGAGAGAGAGAGAGAGAGAGAGAGAGAGAGAGAGAGAGGGAGATAGAGAGGGAAGGAGGGAAGGAGGGAAGGAGGGAAGGAGGGAAGGAGGGAAGGAGGGAGGGAGGGAGGGAGGGAGGGAGGGTGGGAGGGAGAGAGGGAGAGAGTGGGCAGAGGAGAAACAAAGATAGTGACAGAGAGGAGAAAGAAGAAACGGAAATGAAACAAGAACAATAAAACCGAAATGAAAGAGACAGTGATAAAGAAACCAGATTTAAGGTACTAAGAACAACCATAGCCTTTTGCTGCCGTGCAACATAATTGCTACCACAAAACTGCCCCGGCTGCCACCGCCTCGGCTCTCGGCACCAACAATACCACCCTCACTACCACACCACTATCGCCCCCCCCCCTTCCCCGCGCCCGAGGGTGGGGCGTCGGCGGTCGCTGGAGCGCTTCCTGGCGGCGCGGGCGTGCGGGCGTGCGGGCGTGCGGGCGTGCGGGCGGCGAGCAGCTCCTCCTCCGCGCGGCTGTACAAACATGACTTTATGATCGATTCGGAATGTCGTTTAATCTCGAGTGTTGCCATCACGAGGGCGCCCGCGGCTACATGTCGGGTAATGGCGAGCGGGCGGGAGCAAATAGCCGGGTCTCTGCATGAATAGGTTTTACGCGCCATTTGCATGATATTGGTTCTAATAAGCTTCCGTGTCCTTTTTATTGACTTTTTTTTATTTTTTACCCTTTTTTCTTCTCGAACTTATTTTCATTTGCGATGTTTTTCCTTCCGCTCTTTCCTCATATTCATCGGCGGTAATTTAGGCCTGAGACAGGATCTTAATTAAGTTCTGTGTCATATAACACTGCTTGGATTTTTTTCTCCTCTGCTCTTGATCTTCTTGCTCTTCTCGCAAACTCGCTCTTCTTTCCTTCTGTTTTCTGTTTGCATTTTCTCCCTTTCTTAGTTTTACTTTAAATCATCTTTAAGTATGTCCTTCATCCTTTCTTTCCCTCTTCCTTTCTCTATCTTCCCTTCTTCTTTCTTTCCCTCCCTCTTCATAACTTTCCCTCTCCTTTCGTCCCCTCTCCCTCTCTAATTCTCTCACTTTCTCTTTCCACGCACATACACAGGTATAAATAAAATAAGAATACCATTTAGATATCCGAATACCCCCTTCAGAAAAAGGGAAAAAAGGAAAAAACTAGCATGCGATATCATAAAAATCAGGATCGAAAGAGCCCCCCCCCCCCCCCCACGCCCTCCTTCCCTCCGATGGCACTGCCCAAACGCGTCCGTAATTACGAGTGCCAGCGAGTGCCATAAAGGACAGCGCACGAGTAAGAGCAGAGAGACTTTCCCTTAAGACCCTGCATCAGCTGCAAAAGATGGCTCGCAGGTATGAGCATGCAAGCCACTCGTTGAATTTTGCCAAAAGAGGGAGAAGAACATGGGGAGGAGGAGGAGAAGGAGAAAGAGGAGGAGGAGGAAAAGAAGAAAGAAGACAAAAGAAAAGTACGATCGGGGAAAGCGATAAAGCGAAAGAAACGAATTTTAAACTGTCCAGCTGATCAGGTAATCTCACCAAATCCGACATTTGATTTTGTGAGAGCAACGCTGGAACGCGGCCAGGTAAGAACGGGGGAATGGGAAACAAAGAAGGATAGACAGGAAACGAGCGATGACCAAGAAGCTATAGAGGAGTATAGAGGTATAGAGGAGTGGGAGTCAGAGTAGAGGGACGAGAGAGGTGAAGAGAGATAAAGATAAAGAGAAAGAGAGAGCGAGAGCGAGAGACAGAGAGAGGGAGAAAGAGTGAGAGAGAGAAGCGAATATAACAGATTGAGTATCCGTATTGATTGCGCACAAATAATTCAGATGACCAGGAGTGTGCGTAGACAGCATTTAAGTCCGCCTTGTCCCCTCCCCCCTTCTTCCCCCCTCCCTCCAAACACCGAGGTGAGAAGCCGGACCATCTCAGGGCACAACTACGCGCCGGGAAAGCAGCCATTATCCTTAAGGGTTGTCATTATAGGCTCGTCATCACACGTGTAATGATCCCCCGCGGTCCACTACACACATTCTCACCCCTCGCACTGACAGCCCTTGACCTCCCCCAACCTCCCACCCTAATCCCTCCCTCCACTCCCTCAATCCCACCCCTTCCTTTGCCTCACCACCACAGCCGTGACTGACCCCACGGCGTCCCTAACCCTTTGGCTACTCCGAGGTCATTCCCTTACCCTT
>NC_061831.1:17804988-17824988 GCF_019202785.1 Penaeus chinensis
CATTGCATGCTTGCTTGCATGTATATCAGGCCTGTGCCATGTTGCATTTCCCCCGCTCATTTCTTATTCATTCTTATTTCGTGTCTCGTTCTGCTTGCCTGCGGTATTCGTCGTTTGTCATTCTGTTTTCTATAATCCTGTTAGCATCTATTTCGACGGGCCTTCATAGACTGAAATGTGTCAGCTGCCAAATTATCTGGAGTGTGTTTATATACTCAGACGTTTAATGTATGTGCTTGTAACATATCATGATACAACATGACTTCCGGGAACTTCTGGAGTAAATCCTTATCTTCTTGATTTCTTTATTACCTTTGAATATTCAAAGGTAATAAAGCTAATTTTCTCGATGCATATTTAATGTGAAAAAAAACAACTTTCGTCTGATCCTGAATATGTTCTTCCTTTTCTTGGTGATCTCAGTCAGATCCATTCTTCTTTCTTTGATTCAGACTTTAGTACGTGTTTTTTTATTTGCAACTGCGCAACATATGTAATTTGTTCTTATATTTCCAAGGCTCTCATAAGCACTCCTTCACGTTTCAGTCTTATTATTATTATGCATTATGTAATTGATGATACTTTCATGCAGGTATTTAATAACAGGAGAAATCAGCAAATCACGCTTTTTAAAAAATAACCTACCAAGAAAACAACCCAAATCTAGACCACTGCATTTTACAAACTCCAAAGAAAACGAAAAACAAAAACAAAAATTACACAAACACAGACACACATCCACTCACATAAACACTCCCAACACGCACCCAGACTAGCCTTCGCACAACGCATTCACAGATGTAGCGGAGCATCTTCCCCCCCTCCCTGACTCCACCCCTGCCAAGTACCCCCCAGCCACGCATCAGGGATCCCGCCAACAGCATCCTGGCAGTAAATCCTCCCGGCGAGAAATCCTGTGGCAGCATAAATCCCCTTGTTTCGTGAAATCCCGTCCTAGTCCCGCGGGAGCAGCGAGCCGTCGACATTAAGCTCCCGCGGCCGCCACACGCTGCACTTACGTCCCGACGTTCAACACCTTCTTATGGGCTGCTGTCATTTCGCGGAGGATGGGCGTGGCTTGTACTTTCGACACGCCTTCCCCCATTTTTTTTATCCCTCCATCCTTGCAGAAATTATTGTTTTCTTAACGCTTACTGTGTTCGATGATTTAATAATTGCCTCTTTCTCGCTTTTTCCTTTGCCTGCTTAAAACTAAACTGATGTAGAAGAGTGAATAACTTGTAAATTAATACAGAAAGACATATATATATAGATATATAGATGGATAGATGGACAGATAAATGAAGATATAGAAATTCATCGATTAATTAATTTACTTATGTATTTATTCGTTTATTTATTATCTATCAATGTTTATTTATCAATTTAAGTGGAATACATCAAGGCAAGATAAGGTCAAACGTCCAAACGTCCGGAGGTCAAAGTATTAAATGAATTCTCAAGTGAAAAATCGCAACGAAAATCATTTAGAATCGTGAATACTCGACTGCAATAGCATATCCATTATCAAAATTATCATCACTTTTACCATCATAATTTCGTTTTTTGTTGTTGCTGCAATAGCTGTCATTACAATTACCATTATCGTTATTATTAGTGTTATGATTATCATCATCATCATAACAGTAAAAAAAATGATAAAGATAATATAAAATATAGGTATTATCATTATCATTATTGTAATCATAAATATCATTATTAGTATTAGCATTAGACAACTAATATCATTATCATTAATCTTAATGTTACTGTTATTATTATTATGCTTAGTAATAACATTAACAATATTGTTATTAGCATTTTCAATAATATCATTATTACAATTTACATGATCAACAACAGTACTTGCATTATTTATACCATTATCACCATCATGATTATTATCATTGTTGTTATTTTTATTATTATTATCATTATTATAGTTATTATTATTATTATTATCTTTATTATTATTATTATTATTATTATTGTTGTTGCTGTTGTTTTCGTCATTATCATGATTGTCGTTATCATTATTATCACTGTTATTGTTATTGTTATCATTATCATTATCATTATCATTATTATTATTATTATTATAATGTATTATATCATTATTATTATTATTATTATTGTTATTATCATCATGATTATTATCACTATTGTTATTCTTATTCTTATTATCATTATCATTATTATCAGTATGATCATCCTTTCTGTCATCTTTATTACTATTTATATTATCATTATTATAATGATCATTATCATTATTACTGTGATGATGATGATTATCTTTGTAGTCATTATTACTATTATCATTGTTGTTATTAATATTATCGGTTTCGCTATTAACATCCTCTCCATCATTATCTTTATTATTATTATTATCGTCATTATTATTATCAATAATAATATTCCCATTATCATTATTATCCTCATCACTATCAGTGTTACAACAATATAATTATTTTCATCTTCATTATCAGTATCATTTTCAACATTATCATCACTACAATCGTAATTACAAGCATTGTTATAATCATCATTACAGCAGATATGAAATTCATTCTATTACTATGTAAGCGGGTGTTTCCTTTATTTCTTCTTTCACCCGTTTATCAACTTTTTATTGTACTTTATGATCAGCCAGTCCGCTACCCCCCCACCGACGTCTTCCCCCGAACCTTCTAATCACATCTGCCGCATCATATATCTTTTCCATCACTCAACTTCCCCTCCCTAATCCCCCCTCGACCCCCCCTCCCCACCCCCTCCCCTCTCCCCTCTTGAAGCCCGCTATCCTACCTGCCTCGTCACATAATCTCCATCTCTTTCCCCTCTCCCGTCGCCCTCCCTCCTTGCTCCTAATCCATCACTTTGTCCCTCCTCCCCTCGCCCCCCCCCTCCCCCCTCCTCTTCGTCCTCCTCCCCTTTTCGGACCACTCTTTACCCCGCCCCCCACTCCCTCTCCCTCTACGTACCCTACCCCTTATCCCCTCCTCCACCCTTCCCTCCCCTTATCCCATCCCCCCGGCCCCCTCTCCTCTCAAGTGTTTCCCCTCTGAGATAACCAGTCTGTCAACACTCGTCTGGTCGTCTTTGGCTTCTTGTTCGTCTTGGTTCTCACTTGTACCTCGTTCTTTTTTTCTTTCTTTTTTGTCTGTTGTTGTTTTTTTGTTGTTTTATTTCCAAAATTTAAGTTCATAGCCCCTCGGCGTTTCTATAACTTTCTTTTCTTTTCTTTCCCTAGGCCCGCCCTCTTCTTCCGTTTTTTTTTTTTTTTTTTTTTTTTTTTTGTCTCCTCCGTTTTTCTTTTCTGTTCTTATCTTTTTTCTTTTTTTTTACCTCCCTTCCTTCTTTTCTTCCTAATTGTCGGTTCCGTAATGACACGAAATAGAAGAGGAAAAGAGAATGAAAAGAGGAAGAGTGGAAGAGAGAGAATAAAGCGAAAGAGAAGACAAATAAGAGGGGAGAAAGAATAAATGTGAAAAATGAGAGGGTATTGAAGGAACGTTGGGAAAGAGGTGGAAAATACAAATTGGGGAGAGGAGAAAGTGGATTGGAAACAGAGAAGACGATAAAGATATGGTACAGGAGAGGGAGAAAAGAGAGAGAAAGGGTAAGAAGTAAGGACAAAAGGAAGAAGTGAAGAGAGAAGAAAAGATATGTGAAGAAAGAGGGTAGAAGGTTGAATGGAAGAGAAGAAAGGGGTTAGAAGAGAGAACAGAAAAGAAGAGTTGAGAGAATAGGCTAAAAAAGATAGAAAAGAGGCTAGGACACGGGAGAGAAAATAGAGAAAAGAGAAGAGAAGAGGAGGAGAGGAGAGCGAGCGAGAAGGGATAAAAGAGAGGAGATAGGAGAAGAGCGGGGAGAGGGGAGGCCCCCGCACGAGGGGCGACCGAGGGGGAGAGGGAAGGGTCGGCGGCGTAGAATAAATTCCCCGAGGGGAGAAGGTGACTGATGCAATTACACCAATAATAACGAGAATATGTAATGTTTCCAGACTTTTCGGCGAAGCCCTTTTTGATGTTGGATTCCCCGACGTTCTGTCTGCCCGTTCTGGGAATGTCTTACATTTCTAAAAATGCATTTATCTTTTTGTGTATCATACAAAGTAAATACGTCAGAGTGCAAATGATAAATCCTGTTAAAGATAATGATAGTGATGATGATAAAATCAACAACAACGACAATGATGGTGATGATGCTGATTAACAATAACAGGAATAAATAGTATAATAATCATAATGACGATGATGATGATGATGATGATGATGATGATGATGATGATGATGATGATGATGATGATGATGATGATGATGATGATGATGATGATGATGATGATGATGTTGATGATGATGATGATGATGATAATCATAATATTAATAATATTAATAATAATAATTATGATTATTATTATGTTAAAATAACACTAACAGAAACAGCAACTACAACAATAAAACCACTAACAGTATCAATAATAGCAATCTTGACAACAGGACACTAATACCAACAATGCAAGAATACGAACCAAGTCCGGACAAGATCAAGGAAAATCCCCAAACAAAGGCGCAACCGGGAGCAGCCCCTGATCAAGGCTGATATCCATTCTAATACAGGGCGCAGATTAGGCCTCCATTCTTTGCTAACAGCGCCGGGGAAAGGGGGTCGGACTGACAAACTGCTGCCGAGGCGTTTCAGTGGAAATGGGCCGCCGTAGACAAATGTGCCAGTGAGGGGTGATAGTGGATGCGGGGTGGGGGGCTGTGGGTAGGGTTGGTAGGGCGGATCTATGGTTATCATTGTATCTCTACGGGATGTATATAATTGGCGGGGTTATAGAGCGGGAGAGGTAGATCTAAGAAGAGTAGACGAGAGGGATATGGAGGGGAGGAGGGGAGGAGAGGAGAGAGAGAGGAGAGGAGAGGGAGCGGGAGAGGGAGAGGGAGAGGGAGAGGGAGAGGAAGAGGAAGAGACGAAGGGAGGCGGAGGAGGAGGGGAGGAGGCGGAGGAGGAGGAGGAGGAAGAAGAAGAAAGAAGAAGAAGAAGACACGAAGAAGAAGAGAGGAGGGAGGAGGAGGGGAGGAGGGAAGGAGAAGGAGAGAAGAAGGAAGAAAGAAGAAGAAGAGAAAAAGGAAGAAGCAGAAGAAGAAGAACGAAGAAAGAGAACGAAGAGAAGAAGAGAAGAAGAGAAGAAGCGCAGAGAAGAAGAAGACAGAGAAGAAGAACGAAGAAGAAGAAGAGAGCGAAGAAGAAGAAGAAGGTGGAGGAGGAGGGAGAAGGAGAAGGAGAAGGAGAAGGAGAGGAGAGGAGAAGGAGAAGAAGAAGAAGAAGTAGTAGTGTAGTAGTAGTAGTAGTAGTAGTCGTAGAGAAGAAGAAGAAGAAGCGAGGAGGAGGAGGAGGAGGAGGAGGGGGAGGATGAGAGAGAAGAAGAAGAAGAAGAAGAAGAGCCGAAGAAGACGAAGAGAGGAGAAGGAGAACGGGAAGAGGCGAAGAAGCCGAAGCGAAGACAGCAGACGCGAGAAGAGAAGCGCAGACAGCAGAGCAGAGAGGCGGAGAAGACAGAAGAGAAGACGAACGCCGACGAGAAGCGCCATCAGCCCCACTCCTCCCTCCTCTCTCCTCCTACTCCTGCACATCCCTCTCCCCCTCCCCTCCTCCGCCTCATCCTCCATCTCTCCTTCTCCTTCCTCTCCTCTACTATATACTTACTACTACTAAACTATACTACTTACTACACTAGCCTCCTCATCCCTCCTCTCTTTCCTCCCTCCTCCCTTTTCTCTCTCCTTCTCTCCTCCTCCTCCTCCTCTCCTCCTCTCCTCCTCCTCCTCTCATCCTCTCCTCTCCTCTCCTCTTCCTTTCTCCTTCTCCTTCTCCTTCTCCTTTCTTTCCTCCTCCTCCCCCTCCTCCTACTACTACTACTACTACTACTACTCCTACTACTCCTACTACTCCTCCCTCCTCCTCCTCCTCCTCCTCCCTCCTCCTCCTCTCCTCCTCCTTCCTCCTCCTCCTCCTCCTCCTCCTTCTCCTTCTCCTTCACCTTCTCCTTCTCCTTCTCCTCTCCTCCTCCTCCTCCTCCTACTACTACTACTACTACTACTACTACTCCTACTCCTACTCCTACTCCTCCTCCTCCTCCTCCTCCTCCTCCTCCTCCTCCTCCTCCTCCTCCTCCTCCTCCTCCTCCTTCTCCTTCTCCTTCTCCTTCTCCTTCTCCTTCTCCTTCACCTTCTCCTTCTCCTTCTCCTCCTCCTACTACTACTACTACTACTACTACTACTACTACTACTACTCCTCCTCCTCCTCCTCCTCCTCCTCCTCCTCCTCCTCCTCCTCCTCCTCCTCCTCCCTCTTACTCTATCTCCACTTATTCTCCGTTTTACTCTCTCTCACCATCCCATTCCCTTTGGCACACCCATTCCTCCTACTTCCACTTGCCAAAAAAGAGAAAAAAATATATGAATATATATATATATATATATATATATATATATATATATATATATATATATATATATATATACAGAGAATGACAAACCATCATCAATCTTCACAAGAAAAACAAATAAATAAACAAACAAATAAAGGAATAACAAACAAACAAAAACCAACAACGCAGACGCCTAAGCAGCCCTGCGGAACATTCAAGAAACAATTTACAAATTAAACAGCCGCTCGTGTTATCATGCAGCCCGGCCTTCACCGAGGGGGAAAAGCGCCTGTGCAAGGAAGAGGCTAGGTTTGCAATTCTGCAACTTCTCTATAAATATTCACTTTTTTTTTGCCAGATACAAATTTGTTATTCATATAAACCTTTCAGGGGAATATCCATGTGCAGTCAGATATAGGCATAGCCAGTGTAGGTGTCATTTCATTTATTTATCTTTTACATCATTTGATCTGTCCAACGTTCTGTTAATTAATTTATCTATTTATTTCTCTATTTCTCTCTCTCTCTCTCTCTCTCTCTCTCTCTCTCTCTCTCTCTCTCTCTCTCTCTCTCTCTCTCTCTCTCTCTCTCTCTCTCTCTCTCTCTCCCCTCCCCCCCCCCTCTCTCTCTCTCTCTCTCTCTCTCTCTCTCTCTCTCTCTCTCTCTCTCTCTCTCTCTCTCTCTCTCTCTCTCTCTCTCTCTCTCTCTCTCTCTCTCTCTCTCTCTCTCTCTCTCTCTCTCCATTTATCTGTCTATATATTAATCTATTCATTCATCAATCTTTCTGTTTCCTTTACATATCAGTTGTGAGACTCGAAGATAAACTGAAGAGCTGAGCATGTTCAGGATCGATGGAACAGATTCATTCACTCAGACGAAGCAAACAAGCGCAAACGAACAAACACAACCCGACAGACAGACAAAGACTGCTGAACTTCATCTGTAAAAATAACTAACTAAATAAATAACTAAATAAACAAACATGAAAGGTTCGGCCAAACCCTATACGCACTAACTCTTTTCCTCCAAAAAATAAAAAGGTAAAAAGACAGCGAGAAAGAAAGAAGGAAAAAAAAACTTTTCCCCTCTTCCAATTATGTTTGCTTTCCCCTCTACCGGTAGAGGAAGAACCGGGGAAGCTGCGAAGGCTTCTAGATTGTTCTAACGATGTAGAAAAACTTTCCTCCCTTCCCTCCCTCCTTCTCCCCTCTCCCCCTGCCTTTTTTCGCACTCTGGGGCTGGACAGGAACATCTTAGACCTTAGCCCCTCCCCTTCTCCCTCTGCCCCCAAGTCTCAAGACCGCGAAGGGCGGGCGGAAAGAAGTGGGGTGGGAGGGGACGCAAAAGGGAGGGAGAGGGACAGAGGGAAGGGGTAATGCGAGGTGCCGATAAAGAACGCCATTTTCCCTTCGTCTTGAAAGCCCATTCTCCTCTCCCCACCCCCACCCATCCCCACTATTTGGCTAATGTCCATTACCAAGAAGGTTCGCGAGGGCCACTCCACCCCCTCCCCACCCCCTCTAGCGGCCAGAACATGAAATATTCACCTGGTCAACAAGGCCCCCTCGCCGACAGATCAAAAGGATCGTGTGTATTATAATGAAAAACTAATACAGAATTCTTTTCAGTCCTCATTTCGCTCCATATTTCATTATACTTATAGTAATCGTATGCAAACACGAGGGAAACAAGGAGCGCGTTTCTACATCGGGACAAAATGGGGTGTTGGGGAGTGGGCAGGGGAACGGGGTGGGGGAGGGGTGGGGGAAGGGGTCTTGTCAACAACATTACTCTTCGCGAACCCCCCCCTCCCTTCTTCAACTCCGGACCCCCTACGGTGAATGGATTCGCCCCAGGGTGGGGGAGGGCCTCAAGAGTGGGGGATGTTAGGGGGGGGGGGGGAGGCGCTATACAATCCGTCCCCTTGTGCAAATACAGACATATGTTCGCATAAGGAGCAAAGGAAGGAAAGCAAAGGGAAAAAGAGGAAAAAAAGAATGGAGAGGCAAATGCACCTCTCTCTACCGCGAAGACTTTGTTCGGCCACCCTCCCTCGCTCTATTTTTCGCCTCTCTTTGTCTTTTTCATTTTCTCTTTTTCTCCCCCTCTTTCCCTCTTATCCGAAACCTTCCCTCCCCCCCCTTCCCACTCTACCTCTTCTTCTGTCTGTCTGTCGGTCTCTCTCTCTCTCTCTCATTCTCTCTCTCTCTCTCTCTCTCTCTCTCTCTCTCTCTCTCTCTCTCTCTCTCTCTCTCTCTCTCTCTCTCTCTCTCTCTCTCTCTCACTCTCAATCTCACTCTGCTACCTACCTGCCTGCCTACTTATCTCCGTTTCTCTCCCTCTCTCCTACCTCTCACACACTCCCTTTCCCTCTATCACCCGAGGAATCTAGAGCGACTTAATTAGCAGGAAGGAAGGAAGACCCTCCCATTCCACCCTGCCCCCCCCCCACCCCCTCGCCTGTGATCAGGGTGAAAATGAGATTTTCTGAATCTTCGACCCGCCGCTCAAAGGGGGTGGGGGGGGGAGGAGGAGCGGGGGGGTCGCGTTGGTCAAAGAGAATGTTGCGGTCGAACTGCCGCCGAAATTGCAGTCTCGAGAGGTTAACTTCATAAACACGGCCGCCATGGGTTAACGAGAGGGGTAGGGGAGGGGGAGGGGGAGGGGCGAGAGGAGGAGAAGAGAGAGAGGGAGGAAGAAGTATAAGAGATAAGTGTAAGTTGGGAAAAGGGAAACGAGGGAACAGGGTGAAAAGAGGTGGGAAGTGAAGGAAAGAGGGGGAAAGGGGGAAAAGGAGGATGCAGGGGAATAACCTAACCAAACCTAAAGGTGGGAAAGAAAACGGACATGGGTGAAAGGGAGAAGAATAAGCGGGGGTAACAAGGAAAGGGAAATGGAGGAGAGGGGGGGGGGGGGTCAGGTGGCTTGAGTAGAGAGAAGAAAGGACGTGAGCAAGTAATGGGAGAAAAAAAAAAGTGAAATAATCATAGGGACAAATGGAGGGATGTTAAGTGACCACGAAGACCGAATAAGAAAGAAAGAGAGAGAGAGAGAGAGAGAGAGAGAGAGAGAGAGAGAGAGAGAGAGAGAGAGAGAGAGAGAGAGAGAGAGAGAGAGAAAGAAAGAAAGAGAAAGAGAGAGAGAGAGATTCATGAGAAAACGGCTCACCATGGAGATGAATGAGGGCGCGAGACAAGAAAATTAAAATAATCAAATGAAAGGTCTCGCTGGAACCAGAAAAGATATATTAAGGCAACAAAAGAAGAGAAGACAAGAAAAGGAGACAAGAAGGATGGACACAGACATAATCTACAATGGTGGTAAGAAAGGGGATAGGAAGGATGGATGTAAGGAAGAAAGGGGAAAGAAGAGGTTAAGAGGAGACGAGGGGGATAGGGAGAGAGGGAGAAAGATGGGACAGGAATGAAGGAAAGATCGTGGTAAAAGGGGATGAGCGAGGGGGGGAAGGGCGCGGGGAAGAGGAAGGGAATAAAGGAAGAGATGGGTAAAGGAATGGGAGAGGGGAAAGAGGGGAGAAGCTAATACGTGTGTCAGTAAAGAAGGGTATTACAGGGACCTTAACAAAGGGGGAGTGACACACCACATAACACAGCGGCACTTAATAAAACATACTCCCCGGTTTCAGCGATTAGGACAGGATGTGGGGAGAAGGGACGAAGAAACAGAGGAGTTGTGGGCTTAGCTTCAGGAGAGGGGAAGGGAGGGAGGGAGAGGGGAAGGGAGGGAGGAAGGGAGGGAGAGGGGGAAGGGAGGGAGGGGGGAAGGGAGAGGGAGAGAGGGAGGGAGGGAGGGAGGGAGGGAGGGAGGGAGGGAGGGAGGGAGAGTGGAAGGGAGGGAGAGTGGAAGGGAGGGAGAGGGGGAAGGGAGGGAGAGGGGGAAGGGAGTGAGGGAGGAAGGGAGGGAGAGTGGAAGGGAGGGAGAGGGGAAGGGAGGGAGGGAGGGAGGGAGGGAGGGAGGAAGGGAGGGAGAGGGGGAAGGGAGGGAGGGGGGAAGGGAGGGAGAGGGAGGGAGGGAGGGAGGGAGAGGGAGGGAGGAAGGGGAGAGGGGGAAGGGAGAGGGGGAAGGGAGGCAGGGAGGGAGGGAGGGAGGTAGGGAGGGAGGGAGAGGGGGAAGGGAGGGAGGGAGGGAGGGAGGGAGGGAGGGAGGGAGAGGGGGAAGGGAGGGAGGGGGGAAGGGAGAGGGAGAGAGGGAGGGAGGGAGGGAGGGAGGGAGGGAGGGAGGGAGAGTGGAAGGGAGGGAGAGTGGAAGGGAGGGAGAGGGGGAAGGGAGGGAGAGGGGGAAGGGAGTGAGGGAGGAAGGGAGGGAGAGTGGAAGGGAGGGAGAGGGGAAGGGAGGGAGGGAGGGAGGGAGGGAGGGAGGAAGGGAGGGAGAGGGGGAAGGGAGGGAGGGGGGAAGGGAGGGAGAGGGAGGGAGGGAGGGAGGGAGAGGGAGGGAGGAAGGGGAGAGGGGGAAGGGAGAGGGGGAAGGGAGGCAGGGAGGGAGGGAGGGAGGTAGGGAGGGAGGGAGAGGGGGAAGGGAGGGAGGGAGGGAGGGAGGGAGGGAGGGAGGGAGAGGGGGAAGGGAGGGAGGGGGGAAGGGAGAGGGAGAGAGGGAGGGAGGGAGGGAGGGAGGGAGGGAGGGAGGGAGAGTGGAAGGGAGGGAGAGTGGAAGGGAGGGAGAGGGGGAAGGGAGGGAGAGGGGGAAGGGAGTGAGGGAGGAAGGGAGGGAGAGTGGAAGGGAGGGAGAGGGGAAGGGAGGGAGGGAGGGAGGGAGGGAGGGAGGAAGGGAGGGAGAGGGGGAAGGGAGGGAGGGGGGAAGGGAGGGAGAGGGAGGGAGGGAGGGAGGGAGAGGGAGGGAGGAAGGGGAGAGGGGGAAGGGAGAGGGGGAAGGGAGGCAGGGAGGGAGGGAGGGAGGTAGGGAGGGAGGGAGAGGGGGAAGGGAGGGAGGGGGGGAGGGAGGGAGGGAGGGAGGGAGAGGGGGAAGGGAGGGAGGGAGGGAGGGAGGGAGAGGGAGGGAGGGAGAGGGAGGGAGGAAGGGAGGGAGAGGGGGAAGGGAGAGGGGGAAGGGAGGCAGGGAGGGAGGGAGGGAGGGAGGGAGGGAGGGAGGGAGAGGGAGGGAGGGAGGGAGGGAGAGGGAGGGAGGGAGAGGGAGGGAGGAAGGAGAGGGGGTAGGTAGGGAGAGGGGATAGAGGACGAGGAGGGAGGGAAGGGGAAAAAGACGAAGACGAAGACGAAGACGAAGAAAGAGTAGGAAGAAGAGGAAAAGGAAGTGGAAGGGGATGTGGAAGGGGATGAAGAAAAAAAAAGAGATAGAGGAGGAGGAGGGAGGGAAGGGGAAAAAGAAGACGAAGACGAAGACGAAAACGAAGACGAAGACGAAGAAGGAGGAGGAGGAGGAGGAAGAGGAATATGAAGTGGAAGGGGATGTGGAAGGGGATGAAGAAAAATAAGAGGGAGAGAAAGAGCAGAAAGAGGAGGAAGAAGAGGAAGAGATGAAGCAGAAAACAAAACAGCAAGACAAAGGGAGAGGGTGTGGGAGCGTTATTCTTTCTTTCTTCAATGCTTATCTGCGCGTTCATTTTTAATTCAAAAGACGGATTAAGGCCACAAAAAGTACGGCAATTTTCTAATTAGGAAAACTGGGGGTAAAGATAATGCATTAAGATTACGTTCTTGCAGATTATTTTGCAGTTCATGTACGTCAAACAACAAGGCCCAAGAATCCATTGCTTTCATAAACAAGCACAAGCACTAAGATAAATTGTGCAACAACTTTGACATATTACTTTTACTGAGCAACAAGTGTTCAATCGCAGCTATCGAGACTCGTTTATTACTGAGAATATTATGGGCACAGATCTGCGTCAAACAGATCATGGAATAATCACTCCCCCACATACATACATACATACATACATACATACATACATACATACACACATGCACACACACACACACACACACACACACACACACACACACACACACACACACACACACACACACACACACACACACACACACGCGCGTTCTTAAAGCAACAAGATTAAATTCATTCTACGCTATGCATCTTTCTCCGTCTCCTCCTACCCCTTCTAACACCCCAATTCACAATCCCCTCCCTCTATCACCTGCCTCTCTCCTTGCTTCTATCACCCCCACTTCCAACCGCCTCCTTCCATCACCCCTCCGTTTATCACCTCCGCCATCACTCCCACACCCTCCTTTCACCCCCAACCCCCTCCTTTCACCCACTCTCTCTCTAGTTTTATCCATCCTACCGGCTAATCCGTCTCTTTAGCCTCAAAATTACCCTCACAAGGATGTCTCTACCCCCTTCCCCTCCACCCTCCTTTCTCTCGCCCCAAGAAGTGGAGTCAGCAGGTACGTAAGTCAGGACAAGGAGAGGGGGGACGGGGTCTTCAAAGGGGTGGGGGGAGTAGGAGATGAGAGGACATGATGTGTGGGGGGGGGGGTTGTAGAGGAGGGTGGGAGGGACGCAGTGGAGTGGTGGAGAAGCGCAAGGGGGGGGGGGGGAGGCAGCGTGAGGGAGGGGAGGCGGTGAAGGCGTGGGAGGGGAGGCTTTGTCGGACTTGCTTGGGAAGGTTGAGGGGGCGTAGATGAGGATGGAAGGGGGATGGGTGGAGGGGGGGGGGCGAAAAGTGGCCCCCACTGGCCCCCACATCAGCAGGTCAGCCTACATTATTAGCGCTTCCCCATGAAGGTCGGGATATATAATGAGTGTGGGTCGGGTCCGTCCAGGGCGGCGCACCCCAACCTGAGGGGATGTTAAGTGTGTTTTCTCATTCTATTTCTGTGTTATTTTCGTCCTTCTAGTTTTATTGCTTAGCCGTCTCGAATGTTAATCTGTATTCCCTTTCTATGCTTATTATTTTTACTTCATTAAAGCCCCCTCTTTTATTATCTCTCTCTTCCTCTCCCTTTTGTGTTTGTATATCAGTAATTGGACACAAAGGAGACCTTACAAACTCTGCTTCTCCATTATTCACGCGCTAAAATAGAAAAATAAATCTATCACCATTTTAACCCAAGAGTTATATTGCTAAAGTGTCACAATACAACAATAACGTTACAACATAACTGAGAAACGTTGCAAGAAATTCCATTTTGTTGATACAAAAAAATAAAATAATCAGCATAAACGGTATCACAGGAAAAACAAGTACGAAAGAAAAGGACTATAACGGCTATTTTTTTAAGTACACGATTCTTCTTCATTTCAAAGAGCAATTAACACACAAAAAAAACAAGGGCTATCGCCTATACCACACACAAGTCCCAATAGTATAAAAGTGCGAAAAAAAAAGAAACAGCAGATAAATAAATAAATAGATAACACCACGCTTTAACCTTTCTGTCAACGTAACGCCAACACCGTAGCGAAAATACAGCGCGGTTCAGAGTGCAGTTCCGTACCCAAGATTCAGCGCGATTTCCTCTAAAGCTGAGAATCTGCAGGCTCGAGATACGGATGCTTAGTCGCGGTCTTCGGGTCACAGGTCATCATAGGTCGGAGGTCGCAGGTCGTACGTTTTCAAGGGGATTGTGTTAAGGTATGGTAAAGGAAGTTTCCGGAGAATTATACAGAGGTGTGGCAGAGGAGCCTAGTGGAATGAGGGGGGAGGAGGAAGGGCAAGAGGAGGGGAAGATGTTTCCACAGCATGAGGGGGGTGAGTCATAAACCGCAGGAAACCTTATCAACACGCGCCATTGTTAATTCCCTACCGTAGAAATCACTCTGCAGTGATATTTTTGTTGGAGATATTAAGAAGCCTTTTAAAGTCAATCGCTGCCATTCCGATATATATCACTTCTGCCTCTCTGGCTGCCTGTCCACTTCAATCTTTCCCCTACCCCTCTTTCTCTTTCTCTCGTCTCTCGCCCCCCCCCCCCCTCTCTCTCTCTCTCTCTCTCTCTCTCTCTCTCTCTCTCTCTCTCTCTCTCTCTCTCTCTCTCTCTCTCTCTCTCTGCCTCTCTCTCTCACTCTCTCACTCTCTCATTCTCTCACTCTCTCTCTCTCTCTCTCTCTCTCTCTCTCTCTCTCTCTCTCTCTCTCTCTCTCTCTCTCTCTCTCTCTCTCTCTCTCTCTCTCTTACACACACACACACACACACACACACACACACACACACACACATACAGGTTCTTAAAAAAAAATAATATATATATATATATATATATATATATATATATATTTCTGTAGTTACTGCATCCCCTGCCTGTGGCACTCTCGATCTTCCACCCTTATTTTTTGTGCCTCAGACTATCAACAAGGAGAACATGGTGAACAAGGAGAGAAAAGAGAAGGTAATGAAGATGGAACAAAAGGTTCTGATAACGCACAAAGACGAAAACATGTCCAGTGAGCAACAACAACAATAATAAACGTCGCAGAAAACATTAAAAGGAAAAGAAAAAGAAAACACACCTGAGGCATAAATCAAGAAAAAACTAAAAATATTAATAAGAAAAAATACACTAATCGCAGATAACCAAATAAAATGCTAAAAGGCAAGACAAAGGGTATGTTGCGTCATGTGGAAAATGAGGGGGGGAGGGAGGGAGGGAAGGAGGGAGAGAGGGAGAGGGAGAGAGAGAGAGCGAGAGAGAGAGAGAGAGAGAGAGAGAGAGAGAGAGAGAGAGAGAGAGAGAGAGAGAGAGAGAGAGAGAGAGAGAGAGAGAGAGAGAGAGAGAGAGAGAGAGAGAGAAAGAGAGACAGACACACAGAAAGAGACAGAGACAGAGAGAAAGGGAGAGCCAGAAACAGAGATGATGAGAAAGAGAAAGAAGCGAAAAATAAAGAGGGGGCAAGTAAACAGTACCGATTAAACTTTCAATACCGGACCGGCAGGGGATCAAAGGATTTATACCCGGCGGAAGAAGCAGCTTTGGCAAAGGGTTGGCGCGGGGAAATTTAAGAAAGGCGATAAAATACACGTTGAAGGGCATTAGGATTAAGGGGGAGCTTGTTCAATAAAGGGAGGAAGGGTATGTAATGGGATAAATGCCGGGGGATGGGATGACACTCGCCGAGAGGGCTGGGAGGACAGAGAAAAGAATAAGAGATGGTGAAATAAAGATAATTGTTTGAAATAGAATCAGGTGAATGATATGAATTAGAATTGAAGCGAAAAGGCAATAGAAATAAAATGAGAAATTAAAAAGGGGAACAACATGTGAAAAAAATATAACAAGAATTACATACAAAAAAACTGCGAGAATAATATATTTTTTTAAAAGTCAGTAGACGCATTTACAATTATCGGAATCGAGAACGAGACAAACACCTGCTATGAAAAGCGATAATAATGATTGGAACAATGAAAAGCTTTCCCAGGAAGCTGTCTCATCTCTTCCTTCCTCGTCTTCCTCCTCCCTCTTTGTTTCCACCTCCCTATCATCACCTCACCTTCCTCCTCTTTCTGTTAATTCTCTTATACTTTCATACGTATCCACCTCTCCCTCGACCTCCACCCCTTCCGTCTACCACTAATTCTTCTTTTTCCTCTTCTTGTTCTTGTTCCTGTTCCTGTTCTTGTTCTTGTTCTTGTTCCCCTCCCCCTCCTCCCCCTCTTCTCCCTCTTCCTCCTCCTCCCCCTCTTCCTCCTCCTCCTCCTCCTCCTCTTATTCCTCCTCCTCCCCCTCCCTCCCCCTCCTCCTCCTCCTCCTCCTCCTCCTCCTCCTCCTCCTCCTCCTCCTCCTCCTCCTCCTCCTCCCCCTCCCCCCTCCCCCCTCCCCCTCCCCCTCCCCCTCCCCCTCCCCTCCCCTCCCCTCCCCTCCTCCTTCTACTGCTCCTCCTGCTACCCCTCATCCCCCTCCTCTTCCTACTCCTCCTCCTACTCCTACCCCTGATCCTGATCCTGCCCCTGCCTCTGCTCTGGCTTCTGCTCCTGTCCCTGAACCTGTTCCTGCTCCTGCTTCTACTCCTTCTCCCGCTTTAGCTCCTGCTCCTGCCCCTGCTTCTGCTCCTCTAATTCCATTTCCATCACCTCCTCCGTGTGCCTTTCTTCTTCCATCTCCAATCTCGACCTTAACCTCCGCCTCCACCTCCACCTCCACCTCCACCTCCACCTCCACCTCCACCTCCACCTCCACCTCCACCTCCACCTCCACCTCCGCTTCCGCTTCCGCCTCCGCCTCCGCCTCCGCCTCCGCCTCGGCCTCCGCCTCCGCCTCCACTTCCGTCTCCAGCTCTCCACTTCCCCTTCCTCCTCCTCCACCTCTTCTTCCCCTTCCACCTCCACCTCCGTCTCCAGCTCTCCACTTCCCCTTCCTCCTCCTCCACCTCTTCTTCCCCTTCCACCTCCACCTCCGTCTCCAGCTCTCCACTTCCCCTTCCTCCTCCTCCACCTCCTCCTCCTCCCCTTCCACCTCCACCCCACTCCCACCTCCAACCTCTTCCCCAGCAAAGCCAGACCTCCGGGAAAGCTCTTCTAGAAAGTTCTGAAGGAGCTAATTACCCTCAACTGTCATGACACAAGGAGAGGGAAAAACGCCAGTATACGCATTCACAAGAAAGCCATTTTACGCGTGCGTGCGTGTGTGTGTGTGTGTGTGTGTGTGTGTGTGTGTGTGTGTGTGTGTGTGTGTGTGTGTGTGTGTGTGTGTGTGTGTGTGTGTGTGTGTCTGTGCGTGTGTGTGTGTGTGAGTGTGTGTATGTGTGTGTGTGTGTGCATGTGTATGGGTAGTGTGTGCATGTTTGCGTGTGTGCGTGCGTGTTTATTTCTGCATTGGGTGTACATATATACAGCCAGAACGTTCAGGATATCTGATATTCCCACAAGTAATTAAACCTACTCTCTCTCCAACACTCAGTAATCAAGCGCCATGGCGACCCAGCAACATAAAATATGTAAATACAACAGATATATCAAAGATAAAAACACACAACAAACTAATGAAATGCAGAAAAAAAAACAGGCAGATAATATAAACAAAGATAAGACGCTGGAAAAAAAAACACGAATTTAAGAAAACGAAAAGTTAATAACAGTATACGAAGAAGCAAAGACGACGGGAATTAAAGCAAGATTGAGAATAAAAAATGGTGATAATAAAGAAGAGGAAAGAAGAGAATAATGATACTAATATTAACAATGATGTTGTTGATGATGTTGTTGATGATGACGAGGAGGAGGAGGAATTGGTATTTCCTTTGAAAGAAAAGGATAACTGGCATGGATAGGTGGGTAAATGACTCTATCATGGGAATTGATGGATGGATATAGAGGTGGATGGGGTAGAGTGGATTGATGAGCGGAGGGATAGACGAATGACTGAAAAGAGGGAAAGAGAGAGGGAGGGAAGGAGGGAAGGAAGGATGGATGGATAGATGGATGGATGGATGGATGGATGGATGGATGGATGGATAGATAGATAGATAGATAGATAGATAGATAGATAGATAGATAGATAGATAGATAGATAGATAGATAGATGGATGGATGGATGGATGGATGGATGAATTATTGGATGGATACATAGACAGATAGATTGATAGATAAATAGATAGATAAATAGATAGATAGATAAATAGATAGATAAATAGATAGATAGATAAATAGATAGATAGATAGATAGATAGATAGATGGATGGAAGGAAGGAAATAAGGATGGAAGCAAGAAAGCAAGGAAGGAAGGAAGGAAAGAAGGAAAGAAGGAAGAAAGGAAGGAAGGAAGGAAGGCGAGAGGGTGGGAGAAAGAGAGGGCGAGGCGGAGGGAGGGGGGTAGAGAGGGGTTGGAGAGGGAAGGAAACAGGGAACGGAAGTCGAACAAAACACACAAAGGGAAGGAAAGAGAGATCAAATAAGAGAACGTAAGCGCCACGGAAAATACGAAGCGAAAGGAGAGTCAAAGAAGCATAGAGGGGAAGATAAGGGAATGGAAAGAAGTAAGAGATAAGGATGGCGGATGGAGGGAAAGAAGGATTAAGATGAAGGTTTGAAATGAGGGAGAAGGGAGGGAGGAGAGGGAAGAAAGGAAAGATAAGGGGAGAAAGGAATGGAAAAAGGAAGGAAAGAAAAATAAGAAAGATAAGGGGAGAAAGAGAAAGGGAGAAGAAAGGAAGGGAGGAGATGGAAAGGATAGAGATAAGAAAGGAAAGGAAGGAAAGGAAAGCCAAGAGCATGGGAGAGATGAGAAGGGAAGGGAAGGGAAGACATTGGCAGGGAAAAGATAAGAATGGGAAGGGTAGGAAGGGGAGGGAGGAAAGAACAGGGAAAGGAAGGGGAGGACAGGGAAGGAAGGGAAGAACGGGGAAGGGAGGGGAGGAGGGGAGGGAAGGGGAGAGAATGAAAGGAAAGAGATGGACACAGAAGAGAAAGGAAAGCAAGGTAGAAGAAGGAACAGGAAGATAAGATAATAAGAGGAATAGTGAGGTACGGGAAGGGAAGATATATATTATTTTAATGACAGGAAAGGATAGGAAGATGTGACGAGACGGGAAGAGAGAATGAAGGGAAAGCGGAGGGAAGGGACTGGAATGGAAGGGCCGCAATGAGGCAGGAAAGGAGGGCAGGCTGTGGAGGGAGTGAGTAAGAAAGGAGGGCGGGAAGCGGAGGGAGCGGGCGAGGTCAGACACAGAGGAGGGGAGAGGCGTGGAGGGGACACGAGGGGAGGCCTCAGGTTACCAATGCGGAAATACCCTATTGATCAGTCGGAAACGTCACTCAGGTACCGGCATTGTGTGGCCGTGTAAACGCTGTCCCGCCGGACCCCGAGGGCGGCCCGTCACATGCCCCGACACCCGCCGCGATCAGGATGTACTGTTATTGCCCTCATGACCAGTTCGGGGTATTGGCCGCGCCGCCGGCAGCGCCTCCGGGCTCGCTCTTCATTAGGGCCAGCTGCCCCCGCCGGCGGTACGGGGAGGGGGGGGAGGTCAGTTAAGGGGATAATAGTTTTTTATTTCCTCTGTTCAGTTATATCTCTAGCTAAATCTGACTACGTCTGCCTGTATCTGTCTCTTTATATGTACGTTTGGGAATGCATGTGTGTCGATTGAAACATACATGCACACATCAATCTCATGCTCCCTCTCACACTCTCATTCACTCACCCACACACACAAACACACACACACACACACACACACACACAAACAAATATTCGCGTATCTATACTATATAGCATCCCTCATTCGCCCTTTCTTTAATCTTCCTTCCATTAAAGCAACTGAAACATCCCTGCCAACTACACACCATTGGATCAAACCGTTTCCACGCACCTCCGCGCGCCCATCTAACAAAGATTACTGACATTACTTACTTTTCCTCACAATCGCCATTATCCCCACGATAACCAAAAGACGTTCTCCCCAGTTTCATACATCTAAGTTAGCCCTTCTGAGAAACCCGCCGTGAGAGAGAGAATCTAGAAAGTTGATTAAAGGTCCTGATGAAATCCCATCGACAAGAGAGTCCCCGAAAGAACAGCGGCGGTCGAGCGAACACGGCGAGGGAAGGAAGCCGATAAGATCACGGAAAACAACAAGAGAAGGGCGGGAGAGCGGGAAAAGGGTGGAGGGTGTTGGCGGCAGGGTGGGG
>NC_061831.1:17837488-17844988 GCF_019202785.1 Penaeus chinensis
AGACGAGAAAATCCGTATAAATAAAGATGGATTTAGCAGAAACAATGGATATACATATGAACATGTGTGTGTATGTGTATATAAATATATATATATATATATATATATATATATATATATATATATATAAATATATATATATATACATATATATATATATATATATATATATATATATATATATATACATATATATGCATATATACATATCTATACATATAAACATATACATATACATATATACATATATATATACATATATACATATATATACATATATATATATATTATATATTATATAGACACATATATGAGTGTGTGTGTGTGTGTGTGTGTGTGTGTGTGTGTGTGTGTGTGTGTGTGTGTGTGTGTGTGTGTGTGTGTGTGTGTGTGTGTGTGTGAATATATATATATATATATATATATATATATATATATATATAATAATAATAATAATAATAATAATAATAATAATAATAATAATAATAATAATAATAATCATCATCATAATTAAAATAATAATTATTATTATAATAATGACAACCATTAAAAAAAGGGCCGTAAGTATATGAACATAAAATAATACATAAAGACTATAAGCCGGAACAGAGGGGCGACATAAGAGAAAACAAAAAAAAAGACATCCACAAACAAGGAAAGGAAGCGAAGGGAGGCAAGAGCAGAAGCAGCAAACAATGAAAAAGTCAATAACGCTCCAGAAACTCGATCAGACGACCAAACAAAAACAAGACAGCTTAGCCCGCAGAAGAAGTAAAACAGCGCCATTAGACAACGTTGCGAATCGGAGCCTGGGTATTCCATAGAAAAGATTCGGGTCTAACGATCAGCTTAGACGAGGAAGCTATTCTGAGCGCCGAACGAGTTGCCCGAGAGTCAATCAGCATTAGGGCAAGGAAGGAGAGCAAGATTTGGGAGGGGAGGGGAGGGGGAGGGGAGGGGAGGGGAGGGGAGGGGAGGGGGAGGGGAGGGGAGGGGAGGGGAGGGGAGAGGGGGGAGGGGAGGGAAGGGGGAGGGGAGGGAAAAGAAGGAGGAGGAGGAAAGGAGGAGCTGGAGGAGGAGGAAAAGAAGGAGGAGGAGGAAAGGAGGAGCTGGAGGAGGAGGAAAATAGGGAGGAGAAGGAAGACGAGGAGGAGAAGGAATAAAATCTGAGGACCTAAAATTTTAGAAAGAAGTGGAGAGCAGGGAAGAAAATAAGGAGAAACAAAAATAAAAAACAATAACAGATAAGAGAGACGGGACAAGAGATGAAAAGTTTAAAAGGAAAAGAAAGGGACGCAAGACAAATTCCACACAAATTGGCGTAAGCGGTAAGAAACGACCCCCCCCCCCCCCTCCCGACAACCCACCCAACCTCCAGCTTCCATCTCACCGACACGCATACTTACCTCCCCCAAACATACTTACCCTCTCCCCCCAAACATACTTATCCTATCCCCCCGACATACTTACCCCCTCCCCCCATTACCCGGGGAGGGGGCTCGACCAGCGACCCAACAAGCCCCAGAGTCAATCATTATCATCCGCCATTACCAGTCCCCGATCCTTCTCAAGTGCCCTAATTGGCGATCGCTCCCTCACCGTAAGACGCTTCCGCCGGGGAGGGAGGGAGGGAGGGAGGGAGGGAGGGAGGGAAAGAGAGAGAGAGAGAGAGAGAGAGAGAGAGAGAGAGAGAGAGAGAGAGAGAGAGAGAGAGAGAGAGAGAGAGAGAGAGAGAGAGAAAGAGAGAGAGAGAGAGAGAAAGAGAAAGAGAAAGGGAAAGAGAAAGAGAAAGGGAAAGAGAGAGAGAGAGAGAGAGAGAGAGAGAGAGAGAGAGAGAGAGAGAGAGAGAGAGAGAGAGAGAGAGAGAGAGAGAGAGGGGGGGGGAGGGAGGGGAGGGAGGGGGAGAGGGAGAGGGAGATGGAGATGGAGAGGGAGGGAGAGGGAGAGGGAGAGGGAGAGGGAGAGGGAGAGGGAGAGGGAGAGAGAGAGAGAGAGAGAGAGAGAGAGAGAGAGAGAGAGAGAGAGAGAGAGAGAGAGAGAGAGAGAGAGAGAGAGAGAGAATTACACGGGGGTAATGAGCAGCATGGTAAGAGGGAAGGAGGGAAGGCAAAATGAAGGAGGGAAACTGAGGAGGAAAGGTGTAAAGGGACAAATAAAAGGGAAGTGGAAATGGGGTACAAACTGCTAAAATCTTACGCCCCTTTTAATAAAGCAATCCGTGATCAACGCGGCTGCCTTTTATTTTCTTTCAACCACATTTCCTCAAGCGGTTATAACAAGATAATCTAAAACCAACAGGGGCAAAACAGACCCAAACTTACTACTAAGAACGAACACAAGCTCAGAATTGTATTTCCATATACATAAGGTTAGTCTTACGTTCTCGAAAGTACACAGCGATCTCTCAGCTGACCCTTGACACGAGCCACCTTGCTTGCAGACGCGCACATATGCCCACACTTAGTTATGAACTATTTGCATATCTGGAATTCCTCTGTCAGTCTAGCGATTCCTTCATTTTAAGTTTACAAGTCCTCAAACAGTGCAAACTTCTGGATCCCGCACCAAGTTTCGGCGCAGTAACCAAGCTGTTAAAATGTCTTCCCGAAATAACAGAGCCGAGATGCCGCCCGCGCCGCTGTTTCTTCTGCCTCCCTGGCGACGCCCTCGGAGACGCCGGGTCGCGCGGCCTCGCTGCTGCTCACGGCCGTGTCGTTTGGCTTAACACGGGCGCTTATCCGTCGTTTAGTTTAATACGTTCTCCTATCAGTAATCTACTTTAACGTGTTCGCTTACCAGTTATCTCCTGTTTGCTTTCTACGTGCTCGCTACTTTAATTAATTTTATCTCAGCCTAACAACAATTTCCTTCTCCTCCTTTTATTACCCCTCTGTCCCTCTCCTCTTCCTCGCTTCCTGTTTCCCTCTCCTCTTCCTCCTCTGCCTTCCCCCCACCGGCCCGCAGCTCACACGAAGCTCTAGCCGCTCCACACAGCCGGGCTTCCCCCGAGAGGTCCCTTTCGGACGGGCCATCCCTCTTGCACTTAACCCAATTCTGGCATATCTATATTCTCTTCCTGTTCCGCATCGCAAAACGGAATGGATTGCGTCATCGATCGCCAATGCCAATTACTGGAATGCCTTTTGCAACTCGTGTAATCGTTGCATGATGATATCGTAATCACTGTGGGTTGTTTGATATCAGTGTTTTACCATCTTTTTTTTTTTTTTTTTTTTAAGATGCGTAATATAATGCCATTTCTTCTCTAGCATTTCTCTTCTACCTTTCATCCCTCCTCTTTCTTGTCTGCCACTTCTGATTATCATTCATCACCCTCTCTCCTTCTCATAATTCATTCTTCCCCTCTCCTCCGCATTCATTTTGTTCCCTGCTTCTCCCATTAGTCATATTCCTTTCGTTCTCTTCTTATCATCCATTATTCCTCACTTCTGTCTCTTCTCACTCTCTCCTTTAATTAATTTTCTTTTTCTCTTCCACTTCTACCACAGCCAATTCAACTAACACAACCACCTTCCCCCCCCCCCCCCTCCTCTTCTCGCTTCACATTGTTCTAACTATATGAGCGTACTTCCCATTCTCCTCTCCTCTAGCCTCTTATCCCATTCCCACTACCTCCACCTTTCTCTTCCCCACTACATCCTTAACATCCACTTTCCCTACCATCTCCACCTCCTCCTCCCCCTCCCTTATCTCCACCACCACCTTCTCTTTCGTCTGCCTGTTCCTCCTTCTCTCCAATACCTTCTCTCCTCCCCTACCGAAACTCCTCAACTCTCTTCTCCCCCCACCCCCACCCTCTTCATCTATCAAAGCTGCTCCTCCACCTCCTCCACTTCCTCCACCTCCTACCCCCAATCCACGGCCGAGTATGGAGGATGTTCCGCATGTAATATTCACGGGACGTCCGCCAGCCAGGGTAGTCTCGCGGGTCACGGCTAAATTGGATCTAAGCCTAAAGTTTGATTCGTCGGCCATCTCTTATTCATCTCCTTTTTCTTCTTTCTCTTCCGCGCTCGTCACCGTCTCAGTATCACATGAAATCACTCGGTTTTTAATCCTGCCGGGAAGGAGACGTCAGCTAGCGCTCTGGGTCATTATCCTTCGTAATTGGTGCACCAAACAACGGAGAATTTTCACACACGCCGTGCACCCACGCGCGTGCATTCGCACCCACACGCAAGCGAGTGCACGCAAGCGTACGCAGAGGTAGAGGCAGAGGAAAGAGAGGGAGAGGGAGAGGAGGAGGGGGATAGGGAAGAGAAAGAGGGAAGGAGACAAAGTGAATGAGAAAGAGAAAGGAGGGGAAGGGGTAGGGTGAGGGGGAGGGGGGAGGGAGAGGAAGAGGGAAAAGGGGGAGAGAGAGAGAGGAGATAGAAACAAGAGTCGGAGAGAGACAAGAGACTGTTAAATAGTTGGTACTAATTGGTACTACCAAAGATACACAAAATAAAGAATGTATTCGTAATTCACTTAATATTTTCACTAACACTAAACTTGTGAGCTGGAAACCAAACAGCGGGTGTGGATTGTTAATAAAATGCTTGTGTAACCGCGCTTAAGCGAATCCATGACACTCAGTCATTCTGCTATTCCGTAAAAACAGCTGCTTTGTCTCTATAACATAATTAGTGCATAGTTCTGGCAGACCTGGAGATGAAATAAAGAAAAAAATGCATAGGTATGGATTTGAAACTGCATAAAAAAAATTGTACCACACCATGCTTTACCAAAACACTTCAATGTGATTCCCTTTTCTAATAAAGATAACAACTATATCATTAGATCAGTGCACTATAAATCGGCACAGTTCCTCACTGGGTTGGGCCATTTCCATTATGCTGTATCCATTATTCCTTATCATTAGCAACGCCATTATCCTGATGATCGTCAGTTTAATACTCGTTAGCATTATTATTACGAGCAATCTCAAGTCAACTACATGACCCTCAAGATAAATATCCCCACCGTTACCATGACAACCAAACAAAATCACTGCCATCATTTCCAACCGCAAGCACACCTCTTCTCGTCGCCAAGGTCTTATCATCTCATTTCCTGTTATTATGTTATTATCTTCTATGTCTGTATAGCTACAGGATGGTATCATGGTACTTCATGTTATTATGTAATTTTGTACATATACCTTCTGTTACCCTATCACGTCCTGCTATTGCGTCATTCCTTCACAACTACATGTTATATAAATGTATAACAGTTTTCTATTTTTTCTCCCTAATTTTACTATTTCGTAGATCCCCTTTCTTCTTTATCCCCCCCCCCCCCCCCCCTCTTTTACGTTCCCTGGCAGTTCCCGCCTGTTGCTCCTTGCTGCTCGGGTCGACTCTGCGGTAGGGTCGCCTTGTTTCAGTTCCCTGCTCGTGCCCTCGCTGTTCTTTCGGTCCCTTTTCGTTCTGCTCTCTATTTCTGTTCCGTGCCACTGTCTCTATCTTTGTCTTTTTATCTGTCTGCCTCTCTCTCTGCCTCTCTCTCTCTCTCTCTCTCTCTCTCTCTCTCTCTCTCTCTCTCTCTCTCTCTCTCTCTCTCTCTCTCTCTCTCTCTGTCTCTGTCTCTGTCTCTGTCTCTGTCTCTGTCTCTGCCTCTGCCTCTGCCTCTGCCTCTGCCTCTGTCTCTGTCTCTGTCCCTGTCCCTGTCCCTGTCCCTATTCCTGTCCCTGTCCCTGTCCCTGTCCCTGTCCCTGTCCCTGTCCCTCTCTCTCTCTCCCCCTCTCTCTCTCTCTCCCTCTCTCTCTCCCTCGCTCTCTCCCTCTCCCTCTCTTTCTCTCTCTCTTTCTTTATTTCTCTCTCTCTCTCTCTCTCCTCTCTCTCTCTCTCTCTCTCTCTCTCTCTCTCTCTCTCTCTCTCTCTCCCTCTCTCTCCCTCTCTCTCCCTCTCTCTCCCTCGCTCTCTCCCTCGCTCTCTCCCTCTCCCTCTCTTTCTCTCTCTCTTTCTTTCTCTCTCTCTCTCTCTCTCTCTCTCTCTCTCTCTCTCTCTCTCTCTCTCTCTCTCTCTCTCTCTCTCTCTCTCTCTCTCTCTCTCTCTCTCTACCCCCCCTCTCTGTCTCCCTCTCTCTCTCCCTCTCCCTCTCCCTCTCCCTCTCTTTCTCTCTCTCGCCATCTTTTCCTTTCCAGTTTCGTGTGTTTCTCCCTCTACTTCCCCACATTATCACTCCCTTGTCTATGCATCCGTCCTGCCCCCCCCCCCCTCCCCCCCAAAAAAAAAACATTCTCATTTATCTCCCCACCTCTCTTTCCCCCTACCATCTCCCTTAAGCCCGTTCCCCCACCACCTCTCTTTACCCTACCCCTTTGCTTCGCCTCCCCCCCCCCACCCCTCCATACCCCGCTTCCCTCCTCCTGAACCCCCTCGCACTCCACTCGGGGAGAGAGGATCGACACGTGACGGGTCGCTGTGATCCTGTGAGCTCCCCTCCGCCACACCTTCCAGAGCTCCGAATCTTAAATGGAGATGAATCCGCGAGAGACATTCGAAGATATGGGGAAGGGAAGGAAGAGGAGGGGGGGGGGGAAGGGAGAGGAAAGGAGGAGAAGGGAGGGGAAGAGATGGGAAGGGTAGGAAGGGCTGGGAGAGGGAAAGTTGGTAAGAGGAAGGGAGAGGAAGGGAGGGGAAGGACGGGGAGGGTTGGGAAGGGTTGGGTAGAGGTGAGGCTAGATGGAAAATGGGGGAAATGAAGAAAGAAGGGAGGATGGGGTACGGTGGTGGCCAGGAAGGGTTGGGAAGCAGAGGCAGAGTAAGATCAGGATGAGAATGAAGATGAGGAGAGGGAAAGGGAATAATGAGGAAGGGAAAAAATACAAGACTGGTGGAGGAACGAAAGGAGTGAGAGAAGAGAAGAATGACTACAACAAGAGGAGGAGAAGGAGGAGGAGGAGGAGGAAAGGAATGTTATTGGAAGAGCAGCAAAGTAGCGAAAAAGGGAGACGGAATAAAAAATGAACAAAGGATAATACACGAAAACAAGGGGGAGGCCACGAGGGAATGGAGGCAGGAAGGGGAAGACGAAGGAGAAAATGCAGAAGAGAAGGATGGGCGGATGGGGAGGTGACAGACGAGGCAAATGAAATTAACGAAGGGAGGCGAGAGAACGGCGAGAGAAGAGCTGCAAAGGATGAAACACAGGCGAGGGCAAGAGACTAACTTACATGATAGTGATATAAAAATGATGGTAGGAGTAATAGGCATTGCTATCAGAATAGTCATTAATGTATCAGTATTACTGTTATCGCTATAATCGTTATTATTCGTATCAATATTAATATAATTTCTATTATCTCTGTCATTGCCATCATTATTACTCAACTACTATCATTATGATTACTATTATTATGTTCATTATTATTATCGTTATGTTTACTATCTTTATTATCATTACTATCATCATCATCATCATCATTATGATCTGTATTATAATCCTCATTATCATTATTATTATCATTATTACTGTTATTATCATTACTAATAT
>NC_061831.1:17864988-17869988 GCF_019202785.1 Penaeus chinensis
TCCTCCTCCTCCTCCTCCTCCTCCTCCTCCTCCTCCTTCCGCCGCCAGCCCTCGCAGTCACCTCACGTAGCCTGGCGATCAGAATCGACTCGGGGGCCTCCCGCGGAAACACAATGTGGTCCTGATTTTTATTGTGAACGATATTCTTTGGCGGGAACAAAATCCATCATGGCGGAGAGAAGAAAGAGAGAGAGAAAAAAGACTGAGAGAGAAAAAAAAAGTGTCATGTGCCACTGCCATTCCCATTTCTCCCGCTGTTGCTGCTGCTACAGGTCCAAGCACCGGGTGGGCGTTTGGGCGGGCTGGGTGGGCGCTGGGCGGTGGTTGGGCTGGCGAGGGCGGGAGGGGGAGAAGGGGAAGGGGAGGAGGAGGGGGTTAGAAGAGAAGGGGAGATGGAGGGAGACAGACAAGTAGAGAGGAGACAGAAAAGGAAAGACGGAAGAAGGGAGTAAGGGAGGACTGGAGGAGAGGGGGGGGAGGGGAGGCAGGAAGGAGGGAGGGAAAGAAGGAGGGCGGAAGTGAATGAGGGAGAAAGGGATGAAAGGAGGGAGGGAGAGTGAATCCAGTACGAAAGCAACTTCTCCCAAGGTATAAAACAATATTTTCCTGCGAGCACAAATAATCTTTCCCTTAAATCTCAGAAAGGAAATTAAACCATACCATGGTCACTTGAAGTACCATCTACGCCATTTTTTCCCTGCCCTCTGCTCCCAACCCAATCAGATCCATCATGAATCCTCATATAAATTTACACAATTTTATACATCTAACTCATAAAATAAATCTCGGGCGGTCTAATATCCGTCGTCTTATGAGACATAAATCGACAACGGCCATTACCACAGAATATGATTATCTTCAATAAAACCTGCCTTCATATATCACAGTCTCGGGTTGCCAATACAATCCCTAGCGCTTTTTTTTTTTTTTTTTTTTTTTTTTTGGGGGGGGGGGTCACTGGTGATGAAAAGCAGTCATCAATGATCGTTCTGCTTTCCTGCCTTTCTCTCCCCTTCTCTCGTTCTTTGCTTTATTTTTTTTCTTTATTTGTTTCTTTTTTCCATCTGGCTTGTTTAGGTCTCGTTTATACGTTTCATCTTTGCCGTCTTCTGTATGACTCTGATGATTGTAAACTTATTTTTTTTTTAAATCGTCATCTAATTTCTTTCCAAACTTTTCCTTTAATTTCTATTCTCCTCTTTTCCACTCATCCACATCCTCCATCCTCCCATCTATCGACATCCCCAATCCCCTCTTCCCTCACTTCTCCAGCATCCTCAATCCCATATTCCTTCATCCACATCCTCCACCAACTTCTCCAACAACCTCAATTCCCTTTCCCTTCATCCAATGCTCCATCCTCTTCGCCAGCATCCTCAGCATCCCATCATCTCACAACCGACCACACAAAGTCATCTGTAATCTATCCATCACACGGGAAGATGCTGCGTCAACACTCAAGACCTCGAGCATAATCACCTGTCGTAGATCCCGTGCCAAGATCCGCTGCCTTACCTATAAATAAGACGAAAAATATTAGATATATTGTAACAGAAAAAAATACATGGCATATTAGATATAATATAAGGAGAAATGAAGTCTAATAGTATGTTAAAATTATATAAAAAACAAAACGAGCAATGTGAAAATTACACCAGAAAATAGGTATATGAATTAAGTAATAAAGATAAATAAATTCTTTAAAGGCAACAACAGAAATATACAACACATTTACAAAATATTATATAAAAGCACATGACCTGTGAAGACCTGACGTGATAAATACAAACACCATGATTCTAGCCTCTTAAAAGTACAGCGTTAACTACTTATATAAGTGTTGATTCCAGTATATGATAAATGTTTTTCAAGTATCCTTGCCTTCAGAGGAAATCAAAGAAGAGCAAACACTGAGGGTTATGTCGGATTCGTTTAAAGTAAAGGCTGTGCAGTGCTAAAACAGATAAATTGAAGGAGAGAGATTTGAGTGAACGAAAGACGGAGCAAAGGAAGGAGGAGAAGAGGGAGGAAGTATTGAGAGTGAGAGGGAGAGAGAGGAAGAAGAAAGGGAAGGAGGAAGTGGGTTGAGAGAGAGAGAGAGAGAGAGAGAGAGAGAGAGAGAGAGAGAGAGAGAGAGAGAGAGAGAGAGAGAGAGAGAGAGAGAGAGAGAGAAGAGAGAGAGGAGGGAGAAGAGAGAGAAGAGAGAGAAGAGAAGAGAAGAGAAGAGAAAAGAAGAGAGAAGAGAAGAGAGAAGAGAAGAGAAGAGAAGAGAAGAGACGAGAAAAGAAGAGAAGAGAAAAGAGAAGAGAAGAGAAGAGAGAAGAGAGAGAGAAAGAGAGTTAGAAAGAAAACAAATCATAAAATGCTAAAAGTTATTCAATTTCTACACCTACATCAACCAAAACCGCTTCCGCTTCAGCCGAGACGCACCCTAACGGCAGACAAAACAAACACTTCTTATCAGAATCGCGGCGAGACACTCCTGTATTCTCAGCAGAATGCTCTCTCAAATGCCAAGCAGACACCATACAGCATTATGCACCATGCCTCTCTGACAAACACATAACAGTGCCCTTGCATGGCGGGCTAAGATGTACTGTCCAGTCATCGTCACAAGAAGAATCAGTAGGTAGATTGAGAGAAACGATATCAAATGATGTGGATATTGAAATTCACTGTTGACATTGTATATGCTTGAGCGAATGCAGATTGATGTAGTCATTGTATTGCGATACATAATTATATGTCTTAACTAATCGGAAACCACACACACACACACACACACACACACACACACACACACACACACACAAACACACACACACACACACACACACACACACACACACACACGAGCACGCACGCACGCACACACACCTGTTACATCTCCGCCAAAACGCAACCGCCCGCAGAAGCTTAGCAATTCATGAAAATCGCTGTAACCCGGAATTAATTGAGCCAATCGCCGAGGAGGCAGAAAATTCTTAAATCCACGAGGTTGGCCCTTATGAGATTCCAATAACTCTTGTGAATTAAGGAGAACATGAGAAACAAATGAAAGAATGAATAAATTAATAGATAGAGATAGATAAATAGATAAACAGAAAGCGAGTCTTTAAACGGAGGAAGAGTTTCTGTAAGTTCTCTAGTCGGATATGACAAAAGCCTTTGTGTGTGTGTGTGTGTTGGGGGGGGGGGGGGTGCATTAGCCTATTTCAGTGTGTGTGTGTGTGTGTGTGTGTGTGTGTGTGTGTGTGTGTGTGTGTGTGTGTGTGTGTGTGTGTGTGTGTGTGTGTGTGTGTGTGTGTGTGTGTGTGTTGAGATACAAGCATTTTATAAACATTTAAAAATTAACGTAAATTTCGTACGGTTCCCTAAATAAAAGGGTTGTATATGCATAAATTAATATTTCCAATAGGAATTTCTGCTCCAAAGCAAGGTAGGCATTTAGTCCCTGGACATGCTATGGTTACTCCTTATTTCAATATAAACAACGCAGTTTCAAAACTAACATTTTTTTTCTTGATCGTAAGGTTAAATTGATGCGGCATCAATGTATACATGTGGGTGTGCATGTGCATAATACTGCGTACTGAATGGATGTATGAATTAACAGAAACGGTGTGTATGTTTTCCAGATCTCATGGATCCAGTGCATTAGTACGAAATGTATTTTCGACGGGAAACTGTCCAGTGCATATGGAATAATATGATTGGTAATTGGAATAATACTAATGAAAACAAAATAACATTTATGATTATAATTACTAATAACTAATAAAATAATAATTCTATCACAACAGCAGCAATAACCGTAGTATAAACATAGCTGATTTTCAAAGTTCCTTTATTAATGATAATAAAATAATAATAACAATAACACAAGCGCCAACAACATACAAATACAAACGATAATAATGATGACGTTTCAACACTCTACCACGCACAGCATGATCTAAAGAAATAACCGGATAACAGCAGGGAATCTGAACCACAGTAAAACATATCGAAGCCATATTAAATGCCAGCGAAGCCAGGAACTCCAACAATGATAACAGAAAAGCGATACAGGTGAAACGCAAACGGCACGAAAATATCCTCCGCTTCTGAACTAAACAGCGAGTGAACGAACGAAAAAAAAAGAAAAGAAAAAGAACATTGGAAATAACAAGAGGGAGAATCAGAGAACAACAAAGGAAACAGAACACCAATAAAGAGAGAGGACAAACACACAGCGACGTAGAAAAGGGTTAAAAAAGAGAACAAAAAAAGGGCGCAAAGGGAAAGAAAACGAAACAGTGACTACAGCGAAAGGGGGAGACTCAACTAAAAAAGAGAAAGCGCGCGATCCGGGTCCCCAAACAAGAGCAGTTCGGAACTTGATGTAACTGGGATAAAGGTCAGACAATCAGACGAAAAGGTTGAAGGAAAAAGATAAAACGTCATATGCAGGGTAATGGGAAATAGGGAGAATAATCATAAAATGAATAAATAAAGAATGAAGACTAGGGATGTAAACACAATGGGAAAATGGTACTATCAAAGAAAGAACGGAGGGAGAGGGAGAGAGAGAGAGAGAGAGAGAGAGAGAGAGAGAGAGAGAGAGAGAGAGAGAGAGAGAGAGAATAAGAGAGAGAGAGAGAGAGAGAGAGAGAGAGAGAGAGAGAGAGAGAGAGCGAGGGAGAGGGAGAGGGAGAGGGAGAGGGAGAGGGAGAGGGAGAGGGAGAGGGAGAGAGGGAGGGAGGGAGGGAGGGAGAGAGAGAGAGAGAGAGAGAGAGAGAGAGAGAGAGAGAGAGAGAGAGAGAGAGAGAGAGAGAGAGAGAGAGAGAGAGAGAGAGAGAGAGAATAATCAAAATTAAGAAAGACGGTAATGATTCACGAGCCTCCGACTGAAAAAGCTTCAAGGATGACCTTTGACCTCCGGAGGTCGCAACAAAAGATCGAACGACGAAAAGACGAAGGGCAGACGGAAACGTGGGCACAAAGACGAAAGAAGGGAA
>NC_061831.1:17879988-17887488 GCF_019202785.1 Penaeus chinensis
TGTGTGTGTGTGTGTGTGTGTGTGTGTGTGTGTGTGTGTGTGTGTGTGTGTGTGTGTGTGTGTGTGTGTGTGTGTTGTGTGTGTATATTGTGTGTGTGTATATGTATATGTATATGTATATGTATATGTATATGCATATGTATATGTTTATATATACATATATTTACACATATATATATATATATACATACATATGTATGTATATGTATATATATATATATATATATATAAATATATATATATATATATATATATATATATATATATATATATATATATAACAAAACTCACTTGCATCCATAATCGAGGCGCGTGTTAGTGTTGGCTGCAAGTGAGTGTGAGGCAACACCACTAAACACAGCATTTGCATAACAGCATTCCTTGCTAAGTAACAGGAACACGTAATGCCAACCTGCATGTGTTTTTGAACTCATTATCAGACAGCAATAATCGCGGGTTAATCATTCAAATAAGTCTTTCTCCGAAGAGCCACCTCGCTGATGGCTGCCCGTCCCGTAGCCATTGGCAGGTCACTCTCCCTCCTAAAGTATTGGGGAAGGTAATGGCGGAAGAGAGAGTGAGGCGGGCGAGAGTGGGAGGTGGGTGAACGGAGAGACAAGAAAGGAAGGAATGAGAGGAAAGAGCGAGTTGGGCAAGCCAGCGCATGGGAGGGGGGGAGGGAGGGAGGGAGGGAGGGAGGGAGGGAGGGAGAGAGAGAGAGAGAGAGAGAGAGAGAGAGAGAGAGAGAGAGAGAGAGAGAGAGAGAGAGAGAGAGAGAGAGAGAGATTGTGAGGGGGGGGGGGGGGGGGGGGGAGTGGTAAGAAAGAGAGCAAAAGTGAGAGCAAAAGTAAGAACAAGAACAACAAAGTACGAGCAAGAGAAGGAAACAGAGCGAGAGAAAGCGCGAGGCAGAGCGAGAGCGAGAGCGAGTCCCAGCACTGAGGGCAGAGCGCGAGCGAGCGAGGCCCGCAGGAGGACAGTTCGAGGCCGTGATGGGATTGAATGCCTTCGATGGTATGCAATTAACGCGGGCGCAGGGATCCCTTCCCTCCTATATCCATCCTTTCCTTCCCTCTTTCTCCATCCCTCTTTCCTTCTCTACCTCGGCCGACCTCTGCGTTATGTTCCCTCGCTCCTGCCCTTCCTGCGCCCCGTTTTCTGAACTTGATCCCCAACCTTTCTACATTCTACAATCTGTAACTTTATGCGCGCGTGTGCATGAGTGCGTGTGTGTAAGTTGTCGGTAGGGGTGTGTGGTGTGTGTATTTGTGTCGCGTTGTTCATGTAGTGTTAGCGTGTGTGTGTGTTGTTGAATAGTTGTGTGTTGTGTGTGTGGTGTGTGTGGTGTTGTTGTGTAGTGTGTGTGTGTGATGTTGTGTGTGTTGTGTGTGTTGTGTGTGGTACGTGCGTGACTGCGTGCTGTGCGTGCGTGCGTGCGTTTGCGTGGCGTTTCGTACTGTGCCCGTCGCCCACTACATTGTGCGTGTGTGTTGTCTGTTGTGATTGTGTGGCGGCAGCACCGCGCGCTGTAAACTTATGTGGCGTATTATGTGAAGATGCACTCGCAACTACACGAAACTCTCCCATCCCCCTCCAGGGCCGAGGGGCTTTCCTCCAAGCAAAAGCCAGTTAACTCGCACCTGCGCCCTCGGACAGGATATCTCGGCCACCAGAAGACGGCATATATTCGCGGTCGTTTGTATGGGTTATTTTGGGAATAAACAATAGTGGTTTAGGTGCGATCATAAGTGAGTGGTGTTAAAGGGGTGGTTGTCCATGTTTTTAAGGCGTCTGTATGATCTTTAATTTGTGAGCGGTTTTACGAAGAGGAGGCGACTTACAAGGATGAGTGGAACATGCACAACCTGTACTGAGGAAGGAGGAAGGGCAGCCCGCCACAAACGTCCTGATGACTTGCGGCCGGCGGACGAGAAGGCCTCGCGAAAATTCCCCCGCCGGGAAGAGGAAATATTTACGCAAAAAAGGATATATGACGTTTTTCCTTCGCAGGCCTTAAGTATATAAGGGCACTATCTCTCACTCCTTAAAGGTAAGAAGATTAAGGGTACTCTCGTAGACAAGAATGGAATTAATGATAGTTCAAAGTAAGTAGATAATTTACGTGGAGATCCCGCGGCGGGTCGGGTAGGAAGATATAATAAAGAGGGCAGGTCCGGGGGAGCTGTTCCTTTTTCCGCGGGACCAGTGGGGGATTCCCCCCCCCTACCGGCACAGCAGACCAGATTGGAGCTCTGGGTTTGGGACAGGGACGCTACGGCGCCGGGGCCAACGGGAAGGGCAAGGGGGTGAGCCACAGAGGTGGATGGATTTTTGTAGTATCTTCCCCCCCCCCCCCGCCCCCCCCCCCCCCCCCCCCCCCACCCTCCCCCACCCCCCCCCCACCCCCACCCCGCCTCACCCCCCGCGCCCACCACCCCCCCCCCCCCCCCACCCCACCCCCCCCCCCCCCCCCCCCCCCCCCCCCCCCCCCCCCCCCACCCGCCCCCCCCCCCCCCCCCCCCCCCCCCCCGGGAATGGGGAGAGAGAGAGGGAGGAGGGTTGGGGAGAGCCGATAGGGAAGAACGGATAGTGTAGTGAGGCAAACAATGCGAGACGAAGAAATAGATAGGACTCAGAGGAAAGAGAAGAGGGATAGCAAACGGCAGAGGATATACAAAGGATTAAGAGACAAGTTAGAGAAAGAAAAAAAAAAGGAAAAGTTATAAAAAATCTTCTTGTGTTTTCATTTGTCCCCGAGCTCCGTCCTGCGCCAGGCGTTTCGAAGCTGCATTCCGAAACACGGCGTTGAATATGACGATCGTCCAGAAGACACACCTTGCAACATATGTGTTTATTTTCTTTCCTTCCCGATGCCTGCGTCCTTCCGTGACCTCAAGGCCCCTCGCCGCCAACACCTCGTTATTTCCAACACAACACCGGACTCTACTTTACTTTGAATCGCTTATTGCGCCGATGATCGAACGTGTCGATTCTGATGCGAGACAAAAATACGGTCTTATTTTTTCTGTTAAGTGAAGCAAGCAAGAATGGTGTGTTCCGATCGATACACATCCAGGATACCGATCAAGCTGAATTTATCAACTATATTTATTTTCTTGTCTGAATAAAATGTATTTTCGCATTTACATGCCTCACATTTCCTGTTTGTGTAACAGTAGTAGTTAGCAAGACTGGGAACATGGACCTTTATAGATCCAAAGCACTGCGGAACTTGATCTGTCGACTAAATTTATCTTGTCTGAATATATATAATGTAAATGTATTCATCTATTTCACAGTGAGGTTAGCAAGACTGACATGTTTCAATATTCATATATCCACGAAAATAGATCAAGTTCGATTCTGACACGAGGCTACAATACGGTCTCACTTTTTTATACATTCTTTGTACACCCAAAATACGGACCAAGTATAACTTATAAACCAGCTCTATCCCTTGAATAAACATATTTATGTATTCATGTATCATTTTCCAATCTATCTATCCATCTATCCTCCCTCGCCTTTTAACTACATCTATATTCTTAATAAACATGTGTATCCATCTATCACTTCTCCTTCCATCTATCCATCTATCACTTCTCCTTCCATCTATCCATCTATCCTTCCTCGCCATCATCGGAGCTGAGCATAGAATTCCCTCCCAATATCCGAAAGGAGCGAGCACTAGGTATTCGTGAAGTTTTAATATGTATGGGACAATACTGGCGGGGGAATATTGGCGCAGGGAGAGAGGCCCGGGGCGGGAGTGAGGGCGGAGGCAGTGAGAGAGAGAGGGAAGGGAGTCAGTGAGTGAATCAATGAGTGAGTGATGATAATAATAATAATGGTGGTGGTGGTGGTGGTGGTAGTGGTGGTAGTGGTGGTGGTGGTGGTGGTGGTGGTGGTGGTGGTGGTGGTGGTGGTAGTGGTGGTAGTGGTGGTGGTGGTGGTGGTGGTGGTGGTGGTGATGATGATGATGATGATGATGATGATGATGATGATGATGATGATGATGATGATGATGATGATGATGATGATGATGATGATGATGGTGATGATGATGATGATGATGATGATGATGATTACTACTACTAATAATAATAACAATAATGATAATAATAACAATAATAACAATAATAATAATAATAATAATAATAACAACAACAAAACAACAATAATGATTTGCTGCTGCTGCTGCTGCTGCTGATGATGATGATGATGATGATAATGATAATGATAATGATAATGATAATGATAATGATAATGATATTAATAATAATAAACGATAACAATAATAATAATAATAATAATAATAATAATAATAATAATAATAATAATAATAATAATAATAACAATAATAATAACAATAATAATAATAATAATAATAATAATAATAATAATAATAACATTCATAATAATAACAGTAATGTTTCTACTACATCAATATTATTAATAAATGAATGAAAAATAAACAATATATTCACGCTGATATAAAAATTAATGTCAATCCCAACAAAGAAAATTACCAACAGTGACAATACAAATTCCACAAACAACAACCACGATCCTGGTCGGCCCCTGATTAACCCGCAGACTAGAAATGGCGACAGAAACAAGGGAGGTGCTTTAAGGAGAAGCGAAAATCCCACGACTGTCTTAGAATGGAGGAAGAGGGAGAGAGGGCGGGGTCGGGGGACGGGGGGGGGGTTGGGGGGAAACGGAAAAGTTTAGAGGGGGGGGGGGGGGGGAAAGTGTGGGTAGCAAGAGGGACGGATTTCAAAAAATGGGTGGATCGTTTGCAAGCGGAAAGAAACAAGGGTGGTGGAGAGGGGTTTTTAAATGAGAAAGGGGGTTTGCAGGGGGGGTTGGGGGTATGGGGGTGTAAGCGGAACGCCCTGGGTTTCGAGGAAGGGAGGGGGTGGAGGGGTGCAAAATAAACCAACGCACGGGGGATGGGGAACCGCAGGCTGCAAGCAGGACGGGTGCGACGGAGTGAGGGAATGGAACAATGGAAAGTAAAAGGGACATGGGTTAGGAGGGAATATGCGAGAAGGGAACTGGAGAGATAGAAAGAGTTGGGAGGCTGCACGCAAGATGGGCACTGAGGGGGGGGGGGGTGAGAGCAGGAGGCGACATGCAAGACAGGCATTGGGGGAGAGAGGGGGGTGAGGGGAATCTGCAAGCAGGCTAGGCAGGAATGGAGCGCAAAGGGCCGCCATCATCAGGTGCGGTATTGGAGAGGCCACACGTGAGGGCATTAAGGAGGTCTATTAACGGAGTCTCACACTTCCACAACCTTCGTCATTCCCTCCCTCTTCTTCCCCCCCTTTGTCTCTGATCCATCCACAGTAAGCATGAACTCGCACGAGAGTGCCGGCATGAAAATGACAAAAAGCAAATTTTTCAGAATCCTATTCATTCATTTGGGGATCATTGGAAAAGCTTAAAAGCAGGGCCCGCGCCAATGGTCTGTAAAAGTGACTCGCGACTCAACATACCTCGACATAACCTGGAATGACTCGACATGTATGATCCGCGAACCCCCCCAAAAAAAGAGGGAGGGGGGGGGGAGGGAGGGAGGGAGGGAAAGGGGGGGAGGGGGGGAGGGGAAGGGGGGAGGAGGGAAGGGGAAGGGGAAAGGGGGAAAAGGGGGGAGAGAGGGGGGAAAGAGAGTGAGAGAAGGGGAAAAGAAGAGGGGGAGAAGGGGGGAGAGGGGGAGGAGGGGGAGAGAGAGAGCAGGGAGGGGGGAGGGATGGGGGGGGGGTGGGAAGGAGGGGGTGGGAGGAAAAGAGAGAGAGGAGAGAAAGAGAGAGGGAGAGGGGAGAGAGAGGGGAGAGAGAGGGGGGAGAAAAGAGGGAGGGGGGAGAAAAAGGGGAGGAGGAGAGTGAGGGAGGGGATGGAGGGAGGGTTTGGAAAAAGGGGGATGGGGGAGAGAGAGGGGGGAGGGAGGGAGGGAGGGAGGGGATGGGAAGGAGGGAGGGAGGAAGAGGAAAAGAGAGTGAGAGAGAGAAAGAGGGAGAGGAGAGAGGAGGAGAGGAGAAGAGAGAGAGGAGAGAGAGAGAGAGAGAAAAGAGAGAGAGAGGAGAAGAGAGAGAGGAGAGGGAGAGGAGAGAGAGAGAGAGGAGAGGAGAGGGAGGAAGAGAGAGGGGAGAGAGATGAAGAGGGGAGAGAGAAGGGGGGAGGAGAGGAGAGAGGAGTGAGGGAGGAGGGAGAGGGAGGGAGAGAGAGAGAGAGAGAGAGAAAAGGAGAGGAAGAGAGAGAGAAAAAGAGAGAGAGAGGGGAAAGGGGAGAGGGGAGAGGGAGAGGAGGAGGGGAGAGAGAAAGATGAATAAAGAGAAAGAAAGAGAGAGAGAAGGAGAGAGAGAGAGGGAGAGGAGAGAGAGAGAAGGAAGGAGAGAAGGAGAGGGAAGAGAGGAGGAGGGGGAAGAGGAGGGGAGGGAGAGAAGAGAGGAGAGGAGGGAGAGAGAGGAGAGGGGAGAAAAGGGGGGGGGGGGTGGGAGGGGGAAGGGGGAGGAGGGGGGAGGGGGAGAAGGGAGGAGGGAAGGGAGGGGGGAAGAGGGAGAGAGAGAGAGGAGAGAGGGAGGAGAGGTGAGGGGAGAGAGAGAGAAGAAGAGGAGGGGAGGGAGGGGGAGAGGGAAAAGGGAGAGGGAAAGAAGAGAAGGGAGGAAGAGGAGTGAGAGAGAGGAGAGAAGAGAGAGAGATGGACGGGGGAATGGAGGATGGAGGGAGGGAGAAGGAAAAAGAGAGGAGAGAGAGAGGGGAGGGGGGAGGAGGAGAAGATGAGGAGAGAGGGTGAGGGAGAGGAGGAGGGAGGAAGAGGGAGGAGGGAGAGAGAGAGAGTTAGAGGGGAAGAGAGAGAGGGAAAAGAAGCGTTCGCTCAGCCTCCCGACGTCCCGCGAGGTCCCCGTTTTGCGAGGGCGCGGGGACCCACCCGGGCCCGCAAAAGCTTGTGCGGAGTTTTTTTTTATCGTCAACTTGAAAATTAAACCTTTTGGGTTTTTTTCGGGGGGCCCGTCGTGAACATTTTTTGAGGAGTTGTTTTGCATTTTGTTCTTTGCTTTTCTTTTCTTGCTTTCGGGAATCTCTCCTTCTCTCTCTCTCTCTCTCTCTCTCTCTCTCTCTCTCTCTTCTCTCTCTCTCGCTCTCTCTCTCTCTCTTTCTCTCTCTTTTCTCTCTCTCTCTTCTCTTTTCTCTCTCTCTCTCTCTCTCTCTCTCTCTCCCTCCCTCCCTCCCTCCCTTCATCAATATAAATCTGTATCTGAATCTGTATCTAAATCTGAATCTGAAACTGAACCCCTAATTCTATTTATATCTCTATCTCTATATCCATTTCCCTCCTTTCCTTCCTCCTCCCTTCCTATCTCTCTCCTCCTTTTAGCCTCCTCCCCTCCCCCCCCAACCCCACCCCACACCGAATCCACTGGGAAATATGAACAAGTTGTTAGTCAAAAAATTCCGACAGGACGATTGGAAATGTTTGAACGATACGGACACGTT
>NC_061831.1:17902488-17912488 GCF_019202785.1 Penaeus chinensis
CAGAAAAAAAAACAAAAAAAACATATCACTAATGACAGAAAAAAGGAATACAAAAACTACACACTTACACAGCAACAAAGAAAGGGAATAGCAAGAACAGAAAAGGAGACAAGGACATAAAAAATAGCCCGTGATTAGAGGTACCTCCGATGACGAGTTGAAGGGGACTGTCAAGGAGGACAAAGACGACGGAACGACAAGAAAAGCCCCGTCGGGAAGCTAATGGGATCTTGGAAATGGAGAGAGAGAGAGAGAGAGAGAGAGAGAGAGAGAGAGAGAGGAGAGAGAGAGAGAGAGAGAGAGAGAGAGAGAGAGAGAGAGAGGGGGGGGGGGGGAGGGAGGGAGGGAGGGAGGGAGGGAGGGAGGGAGGGAGGGAGGGAGAGAGAGAGAGAGAGAGAGAGAGAGAGAGAGAGAGAGAGAGAGAGAGAGAGAGATAGAGAGAGAGAGGGGGGGAGGGAGGGAGGGAGGGAGGGAGGGAGGGAGGGAGGGAGGGAGGGAGAGAGGGAGAGAGAGAGAGAGGAGAGAGAGAGATGGCGGAAGAACAAGGGGACAGAGGGGGAGATGAAGAGACAGATGGATGAGAATTTAACAATGCAGAAGCAAGCAAAAATAGGGAAAATGTGAAGGAATAGTTATGTTCGTCTACCCAAGTGTGTGTGTGTTTGTGTGTGTATGTCTATGTGTGTGTGTGTGTGTGTGTGTGTGTGTGTGTGTGTGTGTGTGTGTGTGTGTGTGTGTGTGTGTGTGTGTGTGTGTGTGTGTGTGTGTGTGTGTGTGTGTGTGTGTGTGTGTGTGTGTGCGTGTGTGTGTGTGTGTGTGTGTGTGTGTGTGTGTATGAAAGTGTAAGTGTAAGTGTAAGTATAAGTATAAGTATAAGTGTAAGTGTAAGTGTATGTGCGTGTGATATTATAGGCCCGAATAAAGCAACAGGAAGAAGGCAAACATACCGAGAGTATCACGAGCTCACCCCAAAGAGGAAGCAGCCCCTCGCGCCGGAGAGGAAGGCGGCGGACGCGGAACACGAGGCAGGCGGAACGAAGGGGGGGATCGACGCGCGAGGGAAGCGAGGGGCACGGCGACAGAATCAGCTATGCGTGGGTGGTCTCGGCTATTAGTCATAATTACGGGCTCTGATCAAATTAGTACCTTGGAGTCGTCTGCCGGGCGGTCTGCCGATGAATATGCAGAGGTGTATGTGTATGGATACTTCGATTGATCAATGAATGGATGGATTGATGAATCTGATTATTCTGGCCCTTTATTCAACGCGGGTGCGCCACACGGAAGGGGTCGGGACACTCTGGGAGGTGGAAGGAAAGTGGGGGTGGAGGGAAGGCGGAAGAGAAGAGAAGTGGGGGCGAGGGAAGAGGCAAAGAGAAAGGGGAGGTGGAGGTGAGGAAAGGCAAAGGAAGGGGAGAGTAGAGAGGTAAGAGGGGGGCTAAAGAAAGAGAATAAAGGGTGGGGGTGGGAGACAGTGGGGAGGTGGGGTGGGGAAAGGGAAAGACAGAATAGGGGACGGGAATTGGGAAGAGAGGGAACACGGGGGCGGGGAAAGAGGAGGCCGAGAGAGAAGATGGGGCGAAGAGGAAAGTGTGAGAGCGGAGGAGAGGGGAGGGTTGGGGGTGTAGGGTTGATGTGTGAGAGAGGCTACGAGGAATGCATACATGAATGAGAAGAACGAATAAATAAATAGATGAGTGGGTAGTAAATAGGTCACCGAAGAAAAATATATATCAAGAGAACATGCAGAAAAGAGGGAAAAAGGATACGAGGGAGGGAGGGAGGGAGGGAAGAGAAGAAGGAGGAAGAGAGTGAGACAGGGAAGAGGAGGGAGAAAATTAAATAAATTAAGAAAAAAACCACTAATAACAAGAATAATACGACTCCCCTTCAAAAAAAGTAATACTCAGTACAAGAATAAAAATTAAAAAAACGCATCACGTTGCGTTAAGTCCACTGAAAGCCCAAACTTCCTTCCAGTCCCATTGACGAAGACCGAAAATTGACGCCGCTCGCCTGAGGCCACCGTTGCGAAATCAAATAACCCGGGAAATGGCCGCCCCTTTGGTTGGCAACACCGGTGCTCAGCCGGATGAAATACACACTATTGATGCTGTGAGTGTCGGTGAGTGAGCGTTACACCCACGCACACACACGCGCGTCCACACACACACACACACACACACACACACACACACACACACACACACACACACACACACACACACACACACGTAAGAACGCACTCAGTCTCATACATGCAAAAACGCAGTAGTTTATCGAGTGGTCATTTTCATGGCTTTAAAGTCAGTCCATCCTCATCTGTAAATTCCGATATAAGAAGTCTCAAAATAACATTGAGAAGAACATAACACCATCATCAACCACAACATGATGATGATGATGATGATGATGATGATGATGATGATGATGATGATGATGATAATGATAATGATAATGATAATGATAATGATAATGATAATGAAGATGAAGATGAAGATGAAGATGAAGATGAAGATGATGATGGTGATATTATGATGATGATGATGATGATGATAGTAATAATAATAATAATAACAACATAATCCTATGAACAGCACAACAATTGAAATGTAATCTCAATTAGTAGATTAATCATATAAAAGTTCAGTGAGTCATGGTCCGTGTAGAATAATTCAGCTCAGATTTAATAACGTTCGCATTTTATAATGACAGCATTATCATTATTTGTAATTAATATTAACAGCTTTAACACGGTTCGAATTTCCTTATGATGATAATGAAATCCTTTATAATTACCATTAATAGTCTGCAAACACAATAGCTATCTTTATTATTGAACAAACCCATTGACAATAATGGCATCACAATTATTAACGATTGTTTCAAAATCGTTCACGATCTACTGGTGGTAATATAGACATCGTCTGTACCTATTAGTGCTAGTTTTAGCATCTCTCGTAATTACTAATGAAAGGCCACGTTCGCTTAATGTCAGTTTCAGAATCGTTAACATTCAGCAATACTTTTACACGAGTGCCGCAGGTGCTATACGGCATAAACTTACTAAGAAAACTGGTGAAATGGAAAGTGAAAATCGTTTCCTCTGGCATTATACCTGTTGACTAGACTCACAAACGCTTCCCAGTATCTTTCCAACATGTACCAAATCACTTAACGTTTTTCACACTTTTACGTGCTGAGGAAACATTACAACGTTGAGAAACGTTGCCGTTACGCCGAATTATCACCATTTAACGCGGGAGTGAAAAAAAATCTGCTGGCCACCCTCATCACATATTTTTCCCTTCCCCCAAAATACTTCTCTTTCTCTTTTACCGCATCTCTTGCTTCGATTCCTTCTCCTTCCTCATCGCCCCTCTCCCCCCCCCTCCTCTCAAATCTCCCCCTTCCTCTTCTTTCCCCTCTCCTCTCCTCTCCCCTCCCCTCTCTTCCGTCCTCTTCTCTCCCTTCTCCTGCCTCCTCTCCTCTCGTCTCCTCTCCTCTCCTCTCCTCTCCTCTCTTCTCCACTCCTCTCCACTCCACCCCCTCACCCTCCTCTCCTCTCCCTTCTCCTCCCTCCCTCCCATCCGCTCCACCCCCCCCCCCCCCCTCCTTTTTTCCGTGCCTGGCTGTGCTGATCTTAATGAACAGCCGACTTACCGCGAGCATTACTTCCGACCGAGACGGTTAACACTCGCTCTTCGCTAACGACCACGAAACCTCAACTTCTCTCGCAGGTGAGGTAGAAAATCCCCTCTCCTCCCCTCCGCTTCCCCTTTCCCTACCCGCTCTTCCCCTTCCCCTTCTCCCGCCCTCTCCTCCCCTCTGCCCTCCTCCCCTTCCATCGCCGAGCTGCAGCCGAGGGAGAAGAGGATTTGATTCTCTCGTACCTTATGCGGCGGTACCTGGAGACCAAAGGGAGAGAGAGAGGGAGGGAAGGAGGGAGGGAGGGAGAGGGAGGAAGGGAGGGAGAGAGGGAGAGAGAGAGGGAGAGAGGGAGAGAGGGAGAGAGGGAGAGAGGGAGAGAGAGAGAGAGAGAGAGAGAGAGAGAGAGAGAGAGAGAGAGAGAGAGAGAGAGAGAGAGAGAGAGAGAGAGAGAGAGAGAGAGAGAGAGAGAGAGAGAGAGAAAGAGAGAGAGAGAGAGAGAGAGGGAGAGAGAGAGAGGGAGAGGGAGAGGGAGAGGGAGAGGGAGAGGGAGAGGGAGAGGGAGAGGGAGAGGGAGAGGGAGAGAGAGAGAGAGAGAAAGAGAGAGAGAGAGAGGGAGAGAGAGAGAGGGAGAGGGAGAGGGAGAGGGAGAGGGAGAGGGAGAGGGAGAGGGAGAGGGAGAGAGAGAGAGAGAGAAAGAGAAAGAGAGATAAAAGGAGAAAGAGAGAGAAAAAGAGAAAGAGAGAGAAAAAGAGAAAAAGAGAAAGAGAGAGAGAGAGAGAGAGAGAGAGAGAGAGAGAGAGAGAGAGAGAGAGAGAGAGAGAGAGAGAGAGAGAGAGAGAGAGAGAGAGAGAGAGAAAGAGAGAGAAAGAAAGATAGAAAGATAGAAAGAGATAAAGAAAGAAAGAGAGAAACAGAGAGAGAGAGTATATCTTCCCTTCAAATAAAAATAAATACATAAATAAATAACAACTAAATAAGCGACCAGGTAACATCAGAGAAAAGGGCGAAGCGGGGATGGTAAGCACAGGAGGAGGCAAAGCGGATCCGAGTACTTCTGGGACAGACAAGACGACTTGCCACTCGTCTTAAGCTGCTTCTGACGATGCTCGGGGGTCCGTCGCCGGTCCAGGTAAGGAGGAGGTCGCGGGGAAAGGACTTTTAAATCCCGGCTGAACTACTTTTGAAGGAAATCACTTTCGGTTCGGAATCAAGTCTTTTTTCTTTCCTTTCTCTCACTCTCTCACTCTCTCACTCATACACTCACTCTCTCACTCATACACTCACTCACTCACTCACTCACTCACTCACTCACTCACTCACTCACTCACTCACTCACTCACTCACTCTCTCACTCACTCTCTCTCTCTAATACACAGACACAGACACACACACACACTATCTACAGCATACCCTTCCCTCCACCTTTCATCCCACTCCCTGTCTTCCCCCCCTCCCCCCTATTCTCCTCTTCGTGCACACTCTTTCTCATCATCTCCCTCGGCAATTACGTCTATATGTTCATGCAGTATGAGCCGGAAGTATGAGTAAGTTGCCGGCGCCAGGTTACCTACATCGTCTGTGGCATATAATTTCACACTAAGCGACTTTGCAAGTTACGTTGCACGCTTGCATGAATTAAAGAAGGACAGAAGTTAATAACCGTATTAACGTGTGTCTGTGCCTCGCCTCCCGATTTTGAATTTCCTGGAATATGTAGGATGGACGCTGTTTTGCCTTCGCATTATCTCTCGGCTTCTCTGCTGCTCGTCCTATCTATCTTATTCGTTCGCCTATTTATTTATTTATTTTCTTGCACGTTGTCTTTTTTCTTGTTCTGTTGCTGCGTTCAATTTGAAGCCGCCTGGTTATCTGGTTGGCAGCCCCCCCCCCCCCCCCCCCGCCCTCTCTCTCTCTCTCTTTCTCTCTCTCTCTCTCTCTCTCTCTCTCTCTCTCTCTCTCTCTCTCTCTCTCTTTCTCTCTCTCTCTCTCTCTCTCTCTCTCTCTCTCTCTCTCTCTCTCTCTCTCTCTCTCTCTCTCTCTTTCTCTCTCTCACACACACACACACACACACACACACACACACACACACACACACACACACACACACACACACACACACACACACACACCAAAAATAAACAAAACAATAATATAAATAATGAATGAACAAACAAACAAACAAATAAATAAAACACACTCACCCAAACCAGCCAGCCAACCCACGCCCGCACGCCGACGCCCGCCCTGACCACCTGGGCGGGCGGAGGGGCGGGCCGAGGCTCATATCGTGGGCGCGCGTGTTTGGAGGACCGCTTACCCCATTGTCGAGGGAGGCCGATCAGGATATTGCTCGTCTGTATTGGGGAGGAGCCCGTGATGGCGGTCACTCTCTCTCTCTCTTTCGCTTTCCCTCGCTCTCTCTATCGCTCTCCATCTCCCGCGCGCTGCTCTTGCTTTTTCTTTCGTCTCTTTTTTCTCTCTTTCTATTTCTTTCTTTCAGTCTTTCTCCCTCTCTTTGTATCGCTTTGTCTCTCTCTGTCTCGGTGTCTGACTCTGTCTCGGAATCTTTCTTTCTTTCTTTCTTTCTTTCTTTCTTTCTTTCTTTCTTTCTTTCTTTCTCTCTTTCTTTCTTCCTTTCTGTCTGTCTCTCTCTCTCTCTCTCTTTATATATATATATATATATATATACACACATTAACCATATCTATCCATTAATTCAATCAATATATCTAAATATCGCTCTATGTATCGCCTCCTGATTTTTTCTAATGCTTATCATCCCCTCTCCCTCCTTTCTCCTCCCCCTTTCTCCTCATTCTTTCTCCTTTCCCCTTTTCCCCTCTTCCCTTTCCCCTTATTCCCCTTTTTTTTCTTCCCCTTTTCCCTCTTCCCCTTTCCTCTTCTCCTTTCCTAAATTTTTCCTTTTTTCATTCCCCTTTTCCTTATTCTTTTCCCTATTCCCTTTCCTCTTCCCTTTTCCTCTTTCTCCTTTCCCTTCCCTTTCCTCATTCCCTTTTCCCTTCTTTTTCCCCCTTCTCCCCTATTCCCCCCCCCCTTTTTTTTTCCCCTTTCCTCTTTCTTTTTCCTCATTCCCCCCTTTCCTATTCTCCTTTCCCCCTTCCTCCTTTTTTTCTTCCCTTTTCCTCATTCTCCTTTCCCCCTCATTCCCCCTTTCCTCTTCCCTTTCCCTCTTCCCCTTTCCAAAAACCCTCCCTCCCCCTTTTCCCCCTTCTTTCTCCTTTCCTTCTCCTTTTTCCTTTTTCCCCTTCTTCTTTTTCTTTTTTCCTTCTTCGTTCTTTTCTTTTTTTTTTCCCCTTTTTTCCTTCTCCTTCTTTCTCCTTTTTCCTTCCCTTTTTCCCCTTCCCCTTCCTATTCCCCTTTTCCCCTTTTTCCCTTCCCTTCTTCTTCTTTTCTTTTTTTTTTCCCTTTTTCTTTCTTTCTTCTTTTTCTTCTTTTCTTTTTTTTCTTCTTTTTTTCTTCTTCTTCTTCCTTCTCCTTCCTTCTTTTTCCTTTTTCCTTTTTTCTTTTCTTTTTCTTCTTCTTCTTTTTCCTTTTTTCCTTTTTCCTTCTTCTTCTTCCTTCTTCTCCCCCTTCCTCCTCCCTTTCCCCCTCCTTTCTTCCCCTCCCCCACCTCCTCCCCCTTCCTCCTTTTTTTTTCCCCTTCCCTTTTTTTCCCCTTTCTTTTATTTTTTTTTTTTTCCCCTTTTTTCCCCCCTTTTTCCTTTTTTTCCCCCCTTCCCTCTTCCCCCCCCCCCTTCCCCCTTTCCCTTTTTTCTTTTTCCCCTTTCTTTTTTTTCCTTCTTCTTTTCTTTTTCTTTTTCTTCTCCTTCTCTTTTTCCTTCTTTCCCTCCTTCCCCCTTCCCTTTTTCTTTTTCTTTTTCTTTTTTCTTTTTCTTCTTTTTCTTCTTCTTCTTTTCTTCTTCTTCTTCTTTTCTTTTCTTCTTCTTTTTTTCTTCTTCTTCTTCTTTTTTCTTTTTTCTCCCCTTTCCTTTTTTCCCCCTTTTTTCCCTTCCTTTTTCCCCTTCCCCCTCCTTTTTCCTTTTTTTCCTTTTTCCCCTTTTCCTTTTTTCCTTCTTCCTTTTTCCTTTTTCCCTTTTCCCTTCTTCTTCTTTTTCTTTTCTTCTTTTTTCTTCTTCTTCTTCTTTTTCTTTTTCCCTTCCCCTTTCCCCCTTTCCCCTTTTCCCCCTTTTCCTTTCCTCCCCCCCTTTCCCCCTTTTCCTTTCCCCTTTCCCCCTTTCCCCCTTTCCACCTTTTTCCCCTTTTTTCCTTTTTCCTTTTTCCTTTTTCCTTTTTCCCCCTTTCCCCTTCCCTTTCCCTTTCTCCCCCTTTCCCTTTTTCCCCCTCCTCCCCCCTCCCCCCCTCCCCCATTCCCCCTTTTCCCCCCCTTCCCCTCCCTTCCCCCTTTCCTCCCCCTTCCCCTCCCCCCCTTTCCCTCCTTTTTTCCCCCTTTCCCCCTTTCCCTTTTTTTTCCTTTTTCCTTTTTTCCTTTTTTCCTTTTTCCCCTTTCCCCCTTTTCCCCCCCTTTCCCTCCTTCCCCTTTTTCCCCCCTTCCTTCCCCCCCCCCCCCCTTTTTCCCTTTTTCCCTTTTTCCTTTTTCCTTTTTCTTTTTCCCTTTTCCCTTTTTCTTTTTTTTTTTTCCCCCTTCCCCCTTCCTTTTTTCCCTTCCCCCTTCCTTCCCCCCTTCCCTCCCTCCTCCTCCTTCTTCCCTTTCCCTTTTTTCCCCCTCCCCCCTTTTCCCTTCCTTCCCCCCCTTCCTTTTCCCTTCCCTTCCCTTCTTCTTTTTCCCCCCTTTTTCCCCTTTCCCTTTTTCCCCCCCCCTTTTTCCTTTTTTCCCCTTTTTCCCCCCCCTTTTTATTTTTCCCTTCCCCTTCCTTTTCCTTTTTCCCTTCCCCCTTTCCCCCCTTCCCCCTTTTCCTTTCCCTCCTTTCCCCCTTTCCCCCCTTTCCCCCCCTTTCCCCTTTCCCCCTTTCCCTTTCCTTCCCCCTTCCCTTTTTTCCCCCCCCTTTCCCCCCTCCTCTCCTCCTCCCCTCCCCCTCCTCCCTTCCTCCCCCTTCCTCCTCCTCCTCCCCCCTTCCTCCTCCTCCTCCTCCTTCACCTTCCTCTTTTCCCCCCTCCCCGCGTCTTTCCTCCCCTTATGAATATTTATTTGAAAACGGAAGATCCACGTGTATTGTCGCATATCAATAATGTCACATGCTTTTTCCTCCACACCGGGAAGGGAAAAGAAATACAAAACCTTTATGAGAAATACTTTCGCATTCATCTCCTGCAAATACTTCTAGATCCACGAACACGAAAATGAAACAACTACAACAGCAACGACAACGACAAAAAAAAATCCACCAACACGGGCAGCTGTATTAAAACAAACCTGGAGGATCACTATGGAATATAAAAAAAAAAAAAGGAAAACAAAAAAAAAAGAGAGACCAAGAGAGAGAGAGAAGAAAAAAAGAAAAACACATAGAAAGGAGAGCAATATTTCGAGCTGGAGTGTATCTGACAATAAACTAGGGCCGCGTGTTTGCCCAGGAGAGGCCGTGACAATACGGAGGCCCTTCTCCCTCGGCCGAGCATGAAAGACAGATCTGTTGACGGCCCGACTCTGGCCCGGGATAATATGCGATGTGGTGTTTGCTGCCGTCATTGTGGCCTCTTGTGGGGGTGGGGTGGGGGAGGGGAGGGGCACTGGCCGGCTTTGGGCGGGGAGGAAGAGGGGGTTAGGGAATGCGAGGGAGACTGGAGGGAGAGGAATTGGCTGACCAGAAGGGGGAAGGGGGTTGATAGGGGTAGGGGATGTGTGGTACACCGGGGATGGACGTGGGGAAGGGAACTGGCTGAGCAGGGGGTGGACTGAGTTAGGAAATGTGTGATAGATTGGAGGGAGACTCGGCGGGCAGGGGAATTGGCTAAGGGAGGGGGTGAAGGGGTCAGAGGACGTGTGGGCAGGGGAATTGGCTGTGCAACGAGGGAGGGGGGATTAAGGGGTAAGGGGGTATTTGGTAGATGGGGGGTAAGAGGAGGAAGAGAGGAGTTGAGAGCTAGAGGACTAGGGAAATGAGGGAAAGGAAGGATTGGGGGGGAATAAGGAGGTTAGGGAAGAGGCAGGAAAGGAGGTTAGGGGGTTATGGAGAGGGAGGAGTTGGGAACTGGGGAGACGAGAGGTTCCAATGAGGCGAGGATGACTCGGGAGAATAAAACGTGGATACGGGATGGGGGTACTGGTGGGGGAGCCTGGGGGAAGGGAGATAAGGATGGGGGGGTTTGGGGGTTGGAGAAGCAGGTGATTTGGGAGGGAAGATGAGGAAGCTTGAGGCGGATGAGTGAGGATTAGAATGGATATATTGAA
>NC_061831.1:17917488-17919988 GCF_019202785.1 Penaeus chinensis
GACTGACCGACCGACCGACCGACCGACCGACCGACCGACCGACCGACCGACTGACTGACTGACTGACTGACTGACTGACTGACTGACTGACTGACTGACTGACTGACCGACCGACCGACCGACCGACCGACCGACCGACCGACCGACCGACCGACCGACCGACCGACCCTCCTAGCATCCCCACCCAACTTTCCCACCGACCAAGCTACAACCATTACCTCAAACGCGCGCTAAGGACCCACCTCCCCTCCCTACCCCTCCCTCCAGCTCCACCTCTGAACTCCCCTCCCCATCCCCAACACCCATCACCCCAACCCCCCACCTTCACTCTCCCTGCCGTCCCCCTCCACCCTCTACCCTAACCCTCCTACACCCAAACACAGACAGCTCCTTAACACGTGTCCCAGAAAGGCTTGCAAGGTTCCTAAGCCGATTGTCCCGGATTGAAAAAGGCGTTTGACGGACGATCAGATGCGAGTCTCCGCCCCGGCTGCGCGGCGGCACTTCCACGTCTTCGCCCTCTCTGGGAAGGAGCTGATGGGGGAGGAAAAGGGAAAGGGGGTGGGCGGGAGGGGTGAAGAGAGGGAGAGAGAAAGATGTATATAAAGACTGATAGATAAGTCGATAGATAGATAGACCGATAATTAGATAGATCGAAAGTAGAGCGAGATAGGCAGATAAACAGACATACAGATAGATATACATAGAGAGGAAAAGGCTAGACCACTTTTCCCAGTATATTTCTCGAATGTGTAGAAAAAGGAAGCGAAGAAAGGAAGCAGAGAAGGAGGGTAAGTGCATTTAGGATCCGAAGGGTGAAAGGGGGAGAGCGGAGGAGAAGAGGGGAATAGGCGAAGCGGTTGAGGGGAAGGGAAGGAACAGGGGGAGCATTGGGAAAGGGGGAGGTGAAGAGGGAGTGCAAAACGCAAGACTCATGGGCTCAATTCGCATTTTCTAAAGACAATTTCCAGTTTTATGTACTTAACCAGAGCATTAAAACAGTTAATAATTGCGGGATTTTCTTCGGGCGGATTATGTTTTTTTTCTCATAAAACCTTCAATGGATGGCAGCACGTTCAGCTTATTTGTTTGTTTAATGTCTTTTGCGTTTATCTGAGTTTGTTTTTCATATGGTTGCCCTGCGTATATCCACAATTAAGGTCATTTAGAGTAGAAAAGGAAGCAGGAAATATTGATACTCATACACATGTATACATATGTATTTATGCTCATATATATATAAATAAATATATATATATAATAAATATATATACATATATAAATATATATATACACATTATATATATATATATATATATATATATATATATATATATATTTATTTATTTACATACATATACGTATTCAGGTTTATGTAAGTGTGCATTAAAGTATGCTTGTGTACAAAGTCGTATGCAAACATGCACAGTAGAAAAGAATACCAGCATGCAAAAAGTGAAGCCAGAAGAAAAGGGAACGCCCATGGCAAGCCCCAGAATCGTGCACGATTTCCCCTCCTCACATCCTCCCCTCCCCCCTTCAACATCCCCCAATGCCCCCCTCCCCTCCCTTCCCCCCCTGAGTCCCGTCATGTAGAGGTGTGTCTGTGTGTTCTCTCTGATCCATTAAGATAGCGGGTCGTCACGTAGGTTCTCGTCTTGGCTCCCCCCCCCCCCCCCCAACGGCTCCTTTTAATGATTTCTTTACACGTCAAATCGCCGCTGGGTTCTGACGCCGCCCTGTCTGCCTTCGGCCCGGGCTATCGAGAGGAATTCAGGTAAATGCTTAGACTCTTTTTTTTTTGACTCAGGTTCCTAAGGGAGTGGTCTTCATCTTGTTCATTCTTACTCTATCTATCTATCTATCTATCTATATATCTATCTATCTATCTATCTCTCTACATATACATATATAGAATTTTTCATTCCCTGCCTGTTCAAATTCCTTTTCCTTTTCTTTCTATTTATTTGATATTCTATATCTTCTTCCTCTTTTGTGTACATCCTTCCTTTGTCTCTCTGCTAATTTTCTGTTTTCTTTTTCTTTTGCTTCTTTTCCTTTAAAATTCACTCAGAATTTCTTCCCGAGTCAACATTTCCAAAGCAAGTGTGCCATGTGCGTGCACACACAAACGCACGCACGCACGCACACACATGCACGCACGCACGCACACACACACACACACGCGCGCGCGCGCGCACACACACACACACACAGGAACAACACATTAACCAGCTGCTAATGGTATCCCTCGCTCTTAGTGACCGGATATATGAAACGGTCGAATATACGTGCTATCCGAATTATCGTGTGTGTGTGTGTGTGTGTGTGTGTGTGTATGTGTGTGTGTGTGTGTGTGTGTGTGTGTGTGTGTGTGTGTGTGTGTGTGTGTGTGTGTGTGTGTGTGTGTGTGTGTGTGTGTGTGCGTGTGTGTGCGCGCGCGTATGTGTGCATGTGCGTGTGCGCGTGCACGTGTGCGTGTGTGTGCGCGTGTTAGCGT
>NC_061831.1:17936286-17941286 GCF_019202785.1 Penaeus chinensis
TTGAGTGAGTGGGTGAGACAAATAAAAAGAAATAAAAAGAATGAAATCAAAGAGGCCCGAGAGGAGAAAGCAAGCCGGCCTGAACGATCACGAGCGCGAGGGCGTGCGGCGGCGGCGGCGGCGGCGGCGAGGTCTTCTGGGTTTGATCCGGGAGCGGGGCTTAACCCGGGCCACGTCACGGCACCTGCGTTCGGAGGATGATGTCGTGACTAAAGCCCCGGGAGGAGGACGCAGACGCCGGCTGGCTGTCATCGAGTATTTGCAGCTGTTTGAGTAAGCAGCTTGTCTCAGGTCCTCTCGGCGCTGACCACGGACAGGGGCGCTCCCAGTCATGGCACAATACTCCATGGTAAAAATGTGTTTATGTATAGGTACGGGCATTTGCTGCTTTCAGTGCAACAAAAAAAAATCATACACACACATAACCACATGTACATGCTAGCAAACACAAACAAATACACAAAAACGCTTATAAACACACAAACAATGCAAACACACATGCCCAGCCACACACAAAGGCGACGCTGCACTTCCACGACACACGCATACATAAAGTAGAATAAGTTCCCGCGATCCCACTTTGTGAGCGCCCGAGCCGAGGGTGGGGAGCGCGCCACACAAATCACAGGTAAATCTCCGAGACACGAGCACCTTAGGAGGAACAACACACGAGCTCTGGCGAGACCCGAGGGCCACTAAACAGCGCCAGGAAGGTGTCTGAAGGGAAGGACTTCGCCATAAAAAAGCTCCGTCTAATCCCCAGACATTGCCATAAAAATGTAAAGATCTAATCTGCCATGGCGACGCGGGTGCCAACTGTCCCAAGTCTCCAGACCCTGACGGCTCCGGCTCCGCCTTCTCCACCTTCCCCACCTTCCCCACCTTCTCCTTCTTCTTCTCCTTCTCCTTCTCCTTCTTCCTCCTCCTCCTCCTCCTCTTCATCTTCTATTTCTCTTCCTCATCTTCATCTTCATCTTCATCTTCATCTTCATCTTCATCTTCATCTTCATTTTCATTTTCGTCTTCGTCTTCGTCTTCGTCTTCGTCTTCGTCTTCGTCTTCGTCTTCGTCTTCGTCTTCGTCTTCATCTTCATTTTCATCTTCATCTTCATTTTCATTTTCATTTTCATTTTCATTTTCATCTTCATCTTCATCTTCATCTTCATCTTCATCTACATCTACATCTACATCTACATCTACATCTACATCTTCATCTTCATCTTCATCTTCATCTTCATCTTCATCTTTATCTTTATCTTTATCTTTATCTTTATCTTCATCTTCATCTTCTCCCTCCTCCTGACAGCTCCGGCTCCGCCTTCTCCACCTTCCCCTTCTCCTTCTCCTTCTCCTTCTCCTTCTCCTTCTCCTTCTCCTTCTCCTTCTCCTTCACCTTCACCTTCTCCTTCTCCCTCTCCCTCTCCCTCGTCCTCCCCCAGTGCCAGTCCATGAGGCGAAGTGTTGTCGCGGGATCCGAGCGATTTACCAAGCGCAGATCTCCCTGCGATAAGGCCTTGCTTGCCGCCGACCGCCGTGTCCCCAGCGCGAACTCCCTTTGCCACGTCGATCAGCGGCTTCCGGGGCGGCCATTAGCTGACATTTCCTCGAACGAAATCGATTCGAAGTTTGTCTCGGTCTCCTTTGACCTCCTACCCCCATAAAACCCGAAGGCCCTCGCGCGTCCGCATCGCCTTATCATCGGCCGAGTTCTGGCACTTGTTCAGCGCTTGATTATCCGGCCGCGGGGGTGGATTACCGGATAACGGGGACTGGGGCAACTTGGTAAAGCGTTCGGGGAAGAGGAGGAAGGAGGAGAGGAAGAGGAGGATGGATGATCAAGAAAGAAAATATTTCGGGATTTGATTACTATCGTACGAAAATAACAGATGAATAATTAAAAATCAGAAAGGATATATATATTCCTTGACATGAATGTCGGTGATCTGAATAAAAACGAAACAAAATAAGAAATATAATTTTTAAGCAGAGAAGAGGAAACGAACACCGTTTCTCTCAGTACAATAAAAAAATAGATCTATGTCGTCTGGCAACGAGATGCAAGCCCCGTCAGAATAACTCCCCGGCCTAGAGGCGAGGCTGGCAGTTAAAGCCGCCGAGGTTAATGAACAAGGAAGAAAGATTTCAGGTAACTTCCCAGTCTCTCTCCCGGGAATTTTTTGGCACATTCTTTGACCGTGTGGCTCGCAGGGGCTTGCAGGTGAAACTGTCAAGGTATTTCCGGACCTTATTGCTCGTCAACTGTCTTCAAGGCCTGGCGTCTTCCAACTAAAATATCTCCGCGTTTTATTTTTTTCCCTCCCACTTATATACCAGGAAATAAGCGATTCAATTCAGTTCATGTCTTCCCCGCCGCCATATTTCTGCTATGATGTAGAGGCCATAAGCCATCCCTTTATTGCAAAAGCGACCGTAATAGACCGTGGCCCTCTACCGCTACAGGGGCCAGTCGTCTACAGCATTCCTCGTGCGTTACAAGGATTCTTCGATGGGCCGTCACTGCGGCGCGAGGACGACATCATCGGAAAATGTGACATCATACGAGACACCATACACACTCGGGCTGCCAGCTTTGTGCGATGAGATACGGGAGAAAATAAGAAATATGGAAAAAGTGTGAACTGGAAGAAATGAAAACAGAATGAATAATATCTACTAAATGTTAAAGTGGGTGAGTGGGTGTATGGATGGATGAATATATATCATATATGTATATATATCATATATGTATATATATATATATATATATATATATATATATATATATATATATATATATATATATATATATATAATATTTACATGTATATGTATATGTACATGTATACTGGTATATATATACATATAAAAGTGAATATCTAAACTGCATTTCCCTCTCCCCAAGATAAGCGTGCATCTCCGCGCCTCGCACGCAAACCCTTCAACCATGCCACCGCCCCCGCCCACCTACCCACCCTACACAGCCCCTCCGTACCCCGCTCACCCGTCCCGCCCACCCCATGAAGCCACCGGGCCGTGTCGTAAGCGCGTCCGGGCAGAAGCGCCGGTGCATAACGCCGCTCACGCCCCGATACCTGCCGCGGACACAACACGCCCGGACACTGTTGTTGTGGCGGAGGAGCAGGTGAGGGAGACGGCTCGCGGCGCCGCCTCTCCGGCCGAGGCATCAGCAGGCGGGAGGGCCAGGCAGGGAGGAGGAGGAGGAGGAGAAGGAAGAAGGAGGAGGAGGAGGAGGAGGAGGAGGAGGAGGAGGAGGAGGAGGAGGGGGAGGAGGAGGAGGAGGAGGAGGAGGAGGAGGAGGAGGAGGAAGAAGAAGAGGAAGAGGAGGAAGAGGAGGAGGAGGAGGAGGTGGAGGAGGAGGTGGAGGAGGAGGAAGAGGAGGAGGAGGAGGAGGAGGAGGAGGAGAGAGAGAAAAAAAAGAAAGAGGAAGAAGAGGTGGAGAGTGAGAGCGTAAACTAAATACAGCAGGGTCTATTCTGGGAACTCTAGTACGATTAATAATAGATGCGCTGACAAAGTGTGAAATTTCGTTAAAACTTGAATCGAAATGTAGCACACTGTACACATCAGCAAATACGTCTCATGGCTTCTAAGCAGTTTACATTATATAAATAATACATACCTATATACACACATACTCACATACGCAAACGGAAACACACACACACACACACACACACACACACACACACACACACACACACACACACACACACACACACACACACACACACACACTCAACCTTCATAGTATATAATATCCATGCACACCTTAACAGATACACACACACTGTTTACAGTAAAGACATTCTTTCTTCCACCTTCTCTCCCTTCTTTACTGACCGTTTTTTGTCAACATGAAAAGTGAAGCAGACATCAACGTGACCACACTTATTAGCAGCAATAACTCCAGCCGCATTTGGCACGATTCTCTGGCACGAAGCACATGAACAATCCACAGAAGGGGGGTGGTAGGGGAAATGGGGGTGCGAGTGCATCAAGTTAGGGGATCAAGAAGGGTAATGTATAGACTATGTAAGGGTATAGTTTTAGGGGTAGTTCCCCCTCGCGAGAAGAAAACCGGCGGAGTATGGAAGAGTGTCCCGAGGAAGGATCACCTGGGATTGTCTCAGGAAACGAGGGTCTTGGAAGGCGACATCGGGATTTGCATAATTTACACTGTACTGAACGAGGCCTGGGGAGAGGGGTAAGGATAGGGGGTGGGGAGGAGGTGGCGAAAGTGGGGGGCGGGGGAGAGGCTGAGGTGGCGAAGGTGGGGATAAATGAGGGAAAGAGGGGGGAGGGCGATTTAGGATAGGGGGAGGGATTGAGGAAGGTAGACGAGGGACGGGAAGGGGAGGCGGGGAGAGGTGGAGGAGGGTGAGGGCTATGGGCGAGGTCATTGGGATAGGAGAGAAAAAGGTCTAGCAGGAGAATGTCATTTGCAATGCGGGTCTCCTCCGAGATGTAACGCCGGTTTCGACACGAATGGATGGTATCTTTGTGCAATCTCTCTCTCTCTCTCTCTCTCTCTCTCTCTCTCTCTCTCTCTCTCTCTCTCTCTCTCTCTCTCTCTCTCTCTCTCTCTCTCTCTCTCTTCACATAGAGCAATATTTTCAGGGAGTGGCAGGCACAAATTATCCGTTCTCAAACATGTGATGAAGAGGGCAGTTGTGATATATGTATATACGCTGTATGTGTGTGGGGGTCTATACACACTCACACTCACACACACACACTCACACACACACACACACACACACACACACACACACACACACACACACACACACACACACACACACACACACACACACACACACACACACACACACACACACACACACACACACACACACACACACACACACACACACACACACATACACACACACACACACACACACACACACACACACACACACACACACACACACACACACGCGCGCGCGACACACACACAGATTATATATATATATATA
>NC_061831.1:17948786-17953786 GCF_019202785.1 Penaeus chinensis
CTCTCTCTCTCTCTCTCTCTCTCTCTCTCTCTCTCTCTCTCTCTCTCTCTCTCTCTCTCCTCTCTCTCTCTCTCCTCTCTCTCTCTCTCTCCTCTCTCTCTCTCTCTCCTCTCTCTCTCTCTCCTCTCTCTCTCTCTCCTCTCTCTCTCTCTCCTCTCTCTCTCTCTCTCTCTCTCTCTCTCTCTCTCTCTCTCTCTCTCTCTCTCTCTCTCTCCTCTCTCTCTCTCTCTCTCTCTCTCTCTCTCTCTCTCTCTCTCCTCTCTCTCTCTCTCTCTCTCTCTCTCTCTCTCTCTCTCTCTCTCTCTCTCTCTCTCTCTCTCTCTCTCTCTCTCTCTCTCTCTCTCTCTCCTCTCTCTCTCTCTCTCTCTCTCCTCTCTCTCTCTCTCTCTCTCTCTCTCTCTCTCTCTCTCTCTCTCTCTCTCTCTCTCTCTCTCTCTCTCCTCTCTCTCCTCTCTCTCTCTCTCTCTCTCTCTCTCTCTCTCTCTCTCTCTCTCTCTCTCTCTCTCTCTCTCTCTCTCTCTCTCTCTCTCTCTCTCTCTCCTTTGAACTCCTTTTGTCCGGTTTCATTTCCACCCTCAGAAGTCCTTCCTTTACTTTCCTCCGTCCTCTCCTTCCCCTCTCCCTTCCCCAATCCCTCCCTCCTCCTCTCCCCAAACTACCCCTCCCCCGTCCCTCCACTCCACACACCCCCATCGCCCCAACCTCCACCCCATTCCCTCTTCCCTCCCCTTATCCCCCCCCCCCCCCACCCCGTCCTCCTATCCTTACCCTGCCCCAGGCACTCGCAATATCCTCTCGGTATTCTAAGTCTCCTCACTTCCCCTCCTTTTCATTGTGTTGCTTTTTTTTTTTTTTTTTGTCTCTCTTTTCTCCACTTCTTTATTACTTTGTGTTTTCGTGTTTCACCTTCCAGTTGGTTTGGTGTGTAACTTCCCGCCCGCCCCTCGTCGCTCGCGCTCCGCTCACGCCTCTGCTTTAACGAGGCTCCCAACTCGGACTCAGCATTTCCCCGCACCTATGCATGTGCACATATGGATGGTGTGTATATGTGCATATGTACCCAAACACATACATTTATTTGTAGATGTGCACACATGCATATCTATATCTATATTTACCTAATTATATATATAAATTATATAAATTATATATATATATACACATACATACATATATATATATATATATATATATATACATACATTTACATATAGATACATATATACAGATATATACATACATATATATACATAAACATAATGTTCATACACACACACACACATACACACACACACACACACACACACACACACACACACACACACACACACACACACACACGCACGCACGCACGCACGCACGCACGCACACACACACACACCATGTATGTATGTATGTATGTATGTATGTATGTATGCGCGTGTGTTTTTGTGTGTTTGTGTTTGTGTTTATGTGTTTGTTTGTTTGTTTGTTTGTTTGTTTGTTTGTTTGTTAGTGTGTGTGTGTGTGTGTGTGTGTGTGTGTGTGTGTGTGTGTGTGTGTGTGTGCGTGAGTGCGTGCGTGCGTGCGTGCGTGCGTGCGTGCGTGCGTGCGTGCGTGCGTGCGTGTGTGCGTGCGTGCGTGCGTGCGTGCGTGCGTGCGTGTGTGTGTGTGTGTGTGTGTGTGTGTGTGTGCGTATATGCCTAATAAATATACACACGTATTCTTTGTAGATTTCTTTCATTCATCTTCCTTGTATTCCCTTTTCTTTATCTCCTGAATCCTCCTCCCTTTATCCCCTCTCTCCCCTCTCTCATCTCCGCGCTGATACTGATGTGATATTAATGCCGGCTGGTATTTTCTTTTCTTTTCTTGTTCGTCTTCGCGAATGCCGTGGGAGAAGGAGATTAAAAAACAACATCGTTGGTTGAAGCGAGACGATGCAGTGACATAATTAAAAGAATTTCCCTCAAAGAGTTACATTTTACACTTAAATTAATGGTGAGCCATTCCCCTAAGTGGTTTTACCATCGACTAAGAATGTTGCTTTGTGTGCGTGTGTTTCTCTCTCTCCCTCTCTCTTGTTCACATTTTCTGCTTTCTGCTCTCACTATCTTAGTCTCTCTCTACCCCAACTCACTTCTCTAACGCCCTCGTAACTCTTCCACTCCCTCTGTCTTTCTTCTTCTCCTCCCCATCCCTCTTTATTTCTCTTTCCATTTTAATCTCCCTCTCCTTCTCCCGTTCACCCTCCCTATTCCTCTCCGTCTCCCTCTCTCCCTCCCTCTACCCCTTCCATTTCCATATCCCACTTCCCTGTCCTGTCTCCTCTGCCCTCTCTCTCCCTCCCCCTCACTCCTTCTACCTCCCTCTTCCTTTCCGTCTCCCTCTTCCTCTTGCTCTCCCTCTCCCTCTCGCTCTCACTCTCCTTCTGTTCAAGACTGGCCTGAAGACGTGGCCAGCAGCGAGGGACGATTATGTAGATGAGTTGCACGAGGAAAGGGGGGAGGGGAAGGGAAGAAGGGAAAGGGAAAGGGAAAGGGAGAAGTAAGGGAGAGAGATAAAGAGGAGGGCGATGCAGAGCGGATAAAGGAGGAGAGGGGAGAGAGGGATCTTTAGAAGGGAGAAGGGAGGAATTAAAGGGATGTGGATAAAGAGAAGGGGATAGAAAGAATTCAAGAAAAAAAGAAAGAAAAGTGAGAGGTGGAAAGAGAAGAAAAAAGAGAGATGGGACAGATACAGAGAAACAGAAAAGGAAGACTAAAGAGATAAGAGAACAGGGAGAAAACAAAGAGAAGAGAAAAAAACAAGAAGAAAGGGAAAGAAGAGAAGAAAAGAGAAAAACAAGAGAAGGGATGTGGGGAGAAGTGAAGCGAAGGGATGAGAGAAGAGGACATTGCGTGAAGAGGAGAGCCGAGAATAATGGCAAGAGAGAAAAATAATAAAAAAGAAGAAACCCATCGGCCTTCGCGGATGAGCGACCGAAGCGCGCAGACCAGAAGCCAGCCTCTGGAATATCGAGTCTATACATACAAGACGTTAGTGGCTGCGCTGTTTGTTGCCGTTGTATTGGGAGCGGGGAGGCACTGGCTGCTGTGTTGGGATTGGCACTCGTGGTGTGTGTGTGCCTGCTAGCCGTGGTGGTGATTATGTTTGTAATGCGCTGCTGTGGTAAATGTGGCGGCGGTGCTCGTGGTGCGTTTGGAGTGTGTATGTGGTGATGAGATTGCGATTTGATGTGATTATTACTACGGTGTTTGCTGGCATTGGTTCCACAGACAGTTTGGCAGGGGTGCCCGTGGCCGTTACAGCATCGCTTCCGGTATTTTCATTCTGACCCTCATCAGAAGCCTTGGAGGCCACAGCAAAAACAAGATGATAATCAACGCAATGGTTAACTGTGGATTAAGTACCAAACGCGCTCATGTGGACATCCGTGGGCACAACGAATTCTTTCTTCGTCAAATGATTCATTGTAACCCCCTCCCCCCCACCCCGCTCCAAACCCCAGTCTACACCGCCCATTGCCGGTTTTCTGATTCATGTTCCACCCCTTCTTCCCTTCTGTCTTGTCCTCTCCCTCCTTATATTTCCTACTTATGTATATACATTTATATATGTATATATATATATGTATATATATGTATATATATATATATATATATATATATGTATATATATACATATATATAAATATACACACACATACATACATATATATATATATATATATATATATATATATATATTTACATATTCATAGATATACATATATACATCTATAAACACATACATATATACATATACATATATATACATATACATTATATATATATATATATATATATATATATATATATGCATATATATATTTATATACATATATCCTCCCACCCCTCTCCTTCACCACCTTCCTCTGCCTTCCCCTTCTCACCCCCCCCTGCCCCCATGCCCCGGTGAGAAAGTCCTGCATGCGGGCGACGAGGATGACAACACGTACCCCGACAAGGCCACTTCATCATGCATGTGACGTCACCAACTCGCCATGCAGGAGGTGCCTCTCGCTCATGCACTCGCCCCATGAACAAAACGAGACCCCCCGCTGGCCCAAGCCTTAGCAACTAAAGACAATAATGATATACAGCTACAGGGATCATCGCGGTAATTATGTCGAAATGAAATCCATGTAAATAAAGAATCGCAAAACAAAAACTAAATAAACGAATAAATAAACAAAGAGAGAAAAATCGTTGTGACATTTCTGACCAACGAAGAAAAGGGACCTCTGAGTTTTTCCCGTAATCTCTGTACACAAAATGAAAATAGAAAAATAGGAAAAAAAACAATACCCCTTAGCCGTAAATGTCTGCATGCAACAATGCGTCCGATTAACAAATCACGTTTACTACCTTGGCTGTAGCGAAGGTCAAGCAAGTTTCATCGGGGAAGAGGGAGGGGGAGGGAGGGAACAAGGAGGGGGGAGGGAGCGAGGAGAAGAGAAGGTGTTTAAGAACTTGTCCCCCCTATTTGTACGCCCCCCCCCCCTCTCTCTCTCTCTCACTTAACAGCTTCTACCTGCTTTAACTGGAGGAAGATGTAATATTATCATAATATTATGATGTATCTGACGCAGTTGTGAGCAAATACAAGGCAAGAGGAGAAAAAACAAAATAATATAAAAATGTGACTGTCTCCAACCTTTGGTACTTCGTCACCTTAAAAAAATGACCCGTCACTGAACACAAACATCCAGAAACATCCAACACAAACACCCGGACACACGTAAACACGCAAGACACATTACTCCCACATCTCAGGCTACACCTAACTTTTGAGCAGTAGTTCATATAAAAAAGCCCGCACACTTTCTGTTACATTTAAGCCCTTCTATTTTTCTTTTTCATTTTCACAGACATACTCTACGGAAAACTCACGCAAATAATTACAACGGCATCGGCAAACGTGGACAAACCAACGCATAATCTCTGTGGCACATGGGAACCAAAAATATATATTTTCGC
>NC_061831.1:17958786-17968786 GCF_019202785.1 Penaeus chinensis
TGGTGGCGAGGGAGGTGGTGGGGAGAGAGGGAGAGAGCGGTGGTACGGAGGGGCTGTTGGTGGGGATGAGGAAGAGTTTAAGGGGGAAGAGGAGGAGCAAGAAAATAAAGAGGAAAAAATATATAATTTTCAGCATAATGAACATCAATTAAACAGCTAAACCAGTCAAGAAAAAAAGTAAAAAAATAGAAAACGAAAAAAGAAAACGACAAACGAAAGCGAGTTTCACAAGCGACTCCCACGCTGCGGCAGACTAGGATCCCCCCCCCCCCCCATCCCATCCCCGTCCGCACGCGCCGTGTCGTCGACCGTGTAGTAGTCGTAGTCGTAGTAGTCGTCGTTGGCACTGGCACTGATTCAGTGAAGTGCGAGCTTGAATTTTCCCTCTTTTATTTCATGTGTCCAGGTGGCAGTTTACGGGACATTGGCGTTTTATGGTGTCGTTTCGAGGGACTCTAAGTTTGACCAAATGTCCGTTTTTATGTTTTTGTTCACAGTCTTGGAAAAACCAACAAGTTTTATATATATATTTTCTGCGGTGGACGCCATTCATATATATGTCGTTGCGCTTCTCAGAAATTTCGTAACAAGATTGTCCTCTCCATTAATTCTTTGAAGAATAATTGGAAGTCACTGGAGCGAGAATAACTGAAAAAAATAAGACTAGCAAAAAATGAGATCGGACGAAGCACGTCATCCTCAATCATTCTGATGTGACGCGAATAAAAAAAGTGAAAATACTGAAGCACAAAGAAACGAGAATCCACAATGGGAGCCAGAGAGAAATAGAATAAGCAAATGAATGAGTAGAACTAAAAATAATAATAACAACATTAATACTATTAATAATAACAATACATTCCTCCCACTCAAAATTTGTTAATCCATTAGTGGCTGCCCAGGGCACCGGCTTCCCCTCCAACCGCAGTGCTAAGCTCCTCCCCTCGTCCACCTGCGTCGCCTGCAGCATTATCCAATCATACAATTAGTTTCCTTATGAAAACCTTAATCCCCCGATCACATAAATAAAGTGGCACATCAGCTCGGACCCCTGGGGAGCTTCCCTTCCCCCTGCCCTTGGCGCTCGTTACCCACTACCCTGAGTCCTCAACACTTTCCCCTTGCCCCTGTCCTTGTTTGCCTTCCTGCCACTGTCCTCCCTCCTTCCACCAACCCCTCTACCCTACCCCCTATCACTAAGCTCCCTCCTTCCACCAACCCTTCCACCCCCCCCCCCCCCACTACGCTCCCTCCTTCCACCTACCCTCCCTCAGTGCCACTAGTCCAACCCTAAACCATACCACCTTCACCGTGCCATCCCTTACCCCTCCCATGCCGCTACTCCAACCCCATCAAACCCTTCCTCCTTCACCCAGAAAATCCTCGCCCCATCCCTACCACCACCTCCTCCTTACCCCCAACTTTAATCCCCTCACCCCTACCCCTACCCCTAAAGTCTCCTCCTCCCTCCAGTTCCTCTTCCGATTTTATAAAACAATGAACGTTACAGAGATAAATTCCGCGATCCCTTCATCCCCTATTGGCATATTGATCTAAATTTGCACGAACTGTCCGCTTTGTGGCCGCCGATTCACGGGGCGAATTACTCATTCCCGCCTAATGAAGCATGCACACACAAATACGTTTGAATTATCAACTTTAATGCGCGGCTGACGATCAACAACTAAATTTGCTGGATACCCGCGGGCTGGGGCGTAGGGAGGGGGGGGGGGGGGTTACCAGTATGGGAGGAGGTGTGGGGTAGGGTAGCAGGGTAGCAGGAGAGGTGAGGTGTAGGGTGGTGGGGAGGTTGTGGGCTGAGGTTTTGACGTTGGGGGTTGAGAGAGGGGTTAGGAGAAAGGCGGAAGGGGAGGGGGCCGGCCAGGGCGATACCAATTACCAATCACTTCAATTACTAGTCAGGATATGATGTGAAATCATATCATTTCTTCCATTAGTGAGCCAATATTGATACGTAACAACAGATAAAACTTGTATACACGGCCATTCCTCGCTCACTCGTCGGGCTGGGCAGTCTTCATTAGTGTAATTGATCATTTATACGTTTTGAATTGCGATCCATTGGACAATAAACGTCTTTAGAATTGGGATAGGCAAAAATATATATTTTTTTTTTTCTCGCTTTGGTATCGTTGATGTGTATGTGTTTGTGCGTGTTGCGTGTGTGTTGCATATGTGAGTATGTGTTAAGCAGAAGCACAATGGCATATGCAAAATTACCGACATAAGCTGACTTGACACGTGGGGAGAATTCCAAAGCAGTTGTCACATTCCATACATCAATCTGGCGACCACGACAAGCAGAGAAATTAAAAGCCGATTGCTCGTCTTTCTCTGCCTTCCTTCTTCCCTTACACACAGGTTTCACCTTGAAAACACGGTAGATACCAGGCAAGCTAACTAAATATCCAGAGAACAGGCTTTTGCCCCTGATGGAGCAACAGGTAGAGAGAGAGAGAGAGAGAGAGAGAGAGAGAGAGAGAGAGAGAGAGAGAGAGAGAGAGAGAGAGAGAGAGAGAGAGAGGGAGGGAGGGAGGGAGGGAGGGAGGGAGGGAGGGAGGGAGGGAGGGAGGGAGGGAGAGAGGGAGAGAGGGAGAGAGAGAGAGAGAGAGAGAGAGAGAGAGAGAGAGAGAGAGAGAGAGAGAGAGAGAGAGAGAGAGAGAGAGAGAGAGAGAGAGATATACTGAGGGGTAGCTACCCCGAGCCACGAGGAAGAGAAGCTTGTGTGTGTCTATTAGCTAAATAAACAGTGTAAGCAAAAGAGGGGGCCGGAGGAGGAGGTGGAGGGTGGTTTACAGGATTGGTGTGGAGGGGGGGAGGGGGGCTGTAAGCTGTTGCCAAGCTGTTGCCTAGATGGGGAGGTTTGGAGGGAGAATTGGAAGAGGAGAAGGAAGAAGAGAAGGAGGAGGAGGAGGAGCGTTATAACCTATATAGGACTGATAGGCATTTTTTTTCACATTCCGAAAAGAAAGGGGAAATGTGTGAAAAAGTAGGGGACGAAGCGAAGGCAAGAGGAAAATATGAGAATACAAGAATTAAAAAGCAATGCAGAGGGAAATGAGAATACAAGAATTAAAAAGCAATGCAGAGGAAACATAGTAACTAAAAGAACGAGAGCAGAGACGAGGAGAGAATGAGGTAGTCACTTGGCCTATCAGAAAGTGTCAAAGAGGCGTGCGTGTCAGACAGGGAGCACAGACGGACGGGGAGAAAAGCAAAGGAGTATGGAGAGGGGGGGGGGGGGGGCGGTGAGAGGGACGAGTGAGAAGAGAGAGACCATGGATGAGAGTCATGAGAATTCACCGATGTGTCAGATGAGGAGGAACAGGTGCTGGGGAGGCGCCTGAATGCGTCACGAAAGTATAAATAGTTGTCCAGGCGATGCGAACAAGGGCGAGGGCACGGCGAGCAAGCAATGAGGATGAAGCACACACACACACAACTCCGCCCCACACACACTTACACACACGCACACAAACACACACACACATACACACACACACACACACACAACTCCGCCCCACACACACTTACACACACACACACACACACACACACACACACACACACACACACACACACACACACACACACACACACACACACACACACACACAGATACATATATGCATGTGAAGGTTACACACATACACACCCGAATACATACACACATGCACTAACAAAAACACACATACAGACACTCATTACAAAGAAAAAAAGACACGCGCGCCTATTAAGAGACCCACAAGGGCGCCTGGATGCTCACCTCTAACCACACAACAGTTCCTGCAAACACCCACACCTGCCGCGTCAAGGTCTTCTGTCGGGATGACAATATTCTCATCCCCGCCTCTGGTAGCTGGCGGGTATGCTTGGCATGCGCAAAGGTGAGAATAAAGAAGGGGAAGATGAAGCAGGTGAGAGAAAGATGGGGAAGATGGAGAAAGGAAGAGATAGATGGGGAAGATGGAGAAAGGGAGAGATAGATGGGGAAGATGGAGAAAGGGAGAGAAAGGTGGTGGGGATGGAGAAAGATGGTGAAGGAGAAAAAGGGGTAGTGGGAGGGAGGGAGGAGGTAGAGAGGCAGGCAGGGAGGGAGGGAGGGAGGGAGGGAGGGAGGGAGGGAGGGAGGGAGGGAGGGAGGGAGGGAGGGAGGAAGGCAAGCAGGGAGGGACAGGGACAGAAATAGAAAGGAAGGTAGACTGACACACAAATAGACAGACAAAGAAATACACAAAGACAGAGGCAGAATCGAACAGCCTGAAAAGACAGAACCCAGCAAAAGCGGACTGCCAGGAGCCCCAGTGAGAGCGTACCCCAAAGCTACGCGTGCGGCGAGGGGCCCGGGCGCAGCGAGGGAAGAGCGAACCCCAAAGATTCTCTGTAGGGAGCGTCTTGCCTCGGTGTTTAGGGAAGACCCGGCGTTATTTGCTCCCTTGGCCTTGTGTTTAACATTCCAAGCCTAAAGGTGCCTGTGTTTATGCCTAGAATATTGAGAACATTTTGTTTTGAATTTCCTCTGTCTGTTTGTGTCTCTCCGCGGGACGTAAAGGCGGAAACACTTTGTAAAGCTGAAGGAAATACATTCGAGGAGTTGATGTGTTTGTTTGTTTGTTTGTGTGTGTGTGTGTGTGTGTGTGTGTGTGTGTGTGTGTGTGTGTGTGTGTGTGTGTGTGTGTGTGTATGTGTGTGTGTGTGTGTGGTGTGTGTGTGGTGTGTGTGTGTGTGTGTGTGTGTGTGTGTGTGTGTGTGTGTGTGTGTGTGTGTGTGTGTGTGTGTGTGTGTGTGTGTGTGTGGTGTGTGTGTGTGTGTGTGTGTGTGTGTGTGTGTGTGTATGTGTGTGTGTGTGTGTGTGTGTGTGTGTGTGTGTGTGTGTGTGTGTGTATTTGTGTGTGTATTTGTGTGTGTATTTGTGTGTGTGTATTTGTGTGTGTGTATTTGTGTGTGTGTGTGTGTGTGTGTGTGTGTGTGTGTGTGTGTGTGTGTGTGTGTGTGTGTGTGTGTGTGTGTGTGTGTGTGTGTGTGTGTGTGTGGAGAGAGAGAGAGAGATATAGAGAGAGAGAGAGATAGATAGATAGATAGATAGATAGATAGATAGATAGAGAGAGAGAGAGAGAGAGAGAGAGAGAGAGAGAGAGAGAGAGAGAGAGAGAGAGAGAGAGAGAGAGAGAGTGAGAGAGTGAGAGAGTGTGAGAGAGAGAGAGAGAGAGAGAGAGAGAGAGAGAGAGAGAGAGAGAGAGAGAGAGAGAGAGAGTGAGAGAGTGAGAGAGTGAGAGAGAGAGAGAGAGAGAGAGAGAGAGAGAGAGAGAGAGAGAGAGAGAGAGAGAGAGAGAGAGAGAGAGAGAGAGAGAGAGAGAGAGAGAGAGAGAGAGAATAATCAAATGAATGTGTTTTGGAAAATGAAAGAAAAATAAATCTAGTTTGTGTAATGATTTTTTCATTTTTTCAAAAGTACAAGGCAGAACTCGCGCGCCCGTGCCGCGTTCCGCCGACCGTCACGCACGTGTTCCGTGGTCATCGCCTCGCGTGACGCTCTCGTAATTACGTGTCACGCAGACTTGATAAGCGCCCGGCGTTCGCGTGAGTCTGCTTCATCGGGTGATTGATGGAACGTCCGCCTTCCTTTCCGTCGAGCGTAGAGACCGCGATGCCACCGGTGTGGGAGGCAAGAATCTCTGAGTCTGTTCGTTCCTTCTCCCTTCCTCCCCGCTCTCTCTGCTTCCTTCCTCCCTTTCTCCCCTCCTTCGAGTGACCCATATCTGTGACTCGAGCGGCGACCTTGTCACCCGTGTTGACCTATGTTCCGATCCATAGCATTCGCACACAGGCTACCCCGCCGCTCACCGAGAGTCGACTCCGGGGTTAACAAGGCCGTGTGAAATATCTCGAAACTTGTTTGAATTCTTGAGAAAAACCTGTTAACCAGAGACGCATTCCCGGCCTCTGGCGCGCGTGGACCGCAAAGGTCGGGGGAATAAGGGAGGGAGGGTAAGGGAGGGGAGGAGGGAGAAGTGGAGTAGGGGAGCAAGAGGGAGAAGGGGAAGGGGAAGGGGAGGGATGGAGAGGAAAGAAGCTGGTTAACCGCGGCTTTTAAGTCTGTGGCCAGCATGAGGCTTGTTGAAAGCCACTGTGCGGCTGAATAGCATCACGTAAAGCTTGCAGCAAACCTAGGAGTGAATTATGACTGGAAATACCTTCTAATCGGATTAATATCCGAAGCCGCCTTTACACAAGGGCAATAATTGTTATAGACATATTTCTAATCTATGTGCGCGAACGTATGACATCAAAGCAGAAGGTAAACATAAATGCTCAGCACTGGCCAGCAAACGAGGAGAAAAAATAAAATACCAACATCAAACGGTACTGAATGAGAGGAGGGGGAGGGGAGATTGATCAATAATTGCCACTCAAAGAAGAGTGAGATAAAGGTAAATTCCTAGGAATGAAAAATAAACTAGAACGCGGAACTGAACTCTCGCTTCGTTAAAGAGCGCCGGTTGCTATGAGGCTCGGAACCCTGCGAATCATTCGCCGCGATATCCAGTCATCGGTTCGATATACTCCCCCCCCCCCCCCAGATGGGTTACAAATGAGTGTCCTGCTTGAGATTCCGCCGTCAGATTAGCGACAGAAACCCCTCCCTCTCTCGACGAAGATGAGAGAGAGGGGAGAGAGAAAGAGAGGGAGGGGGAGGGGGGAGGGAGAGAAGGGGAGAGGGAGAGAGGGAGGGAGAGAGAGGGAGGGAGAGAAAGAGAGGGAGAGGGAGAGAGAGAGAGAGAGAGAGAGAGAGAGAGAGAGAGAGAGAGAGAGAGAGAGAGAGAGAGAGAGAGAGAGAGAGAGAGAGAGAGAGAGAGAGAGAGAGAGAGAGAGAGGAGGGAGAGAGAGGGAGGGAGAGAAGAGAGGGAGAGAGAGAGAGAGAGAGAGAGAGAGAGAGAGAGAGAGAGAGAGAGAGAGAGAGAGAGAGAGAGAGAGAGAGAGAGAGAGAGAGAGAGAGAGAGAGAATGGGGGGGGGGAGAGACAGGCAGACTGACTGACATACAGACAGACAGAGAAACAAAAACACAGAGACAGAGAGAGAGAGAGAGAGAGAGAGAGAGAGAGAGAGAGAGAGAGAGAGAGAGAGAGAGAGAGAGAGAGAGAGAGAGAGAGAGAGAGAGAGAGAGAGAGGGAGGGAGAAAAAAAAGAGAGAGAGAGAGAGAGAGAGAGAATGGGGGGGGGGAGAGAGACAGGCAGACTGACTGACATACAGACAGACAGAGAAACAAAAACACAGAGACAGAGAGAGAGAGAGAGAGAGAGAGAGAGAGAGAGAGAGAGAGAGAGAGAGAGAGAGAGAGAGAGAGAGAGAGAGAGAGAGAGAGAGAGAGAGAGAGGGCGTAAATCCGTCACCCCTTCCCCAGCGTTGGACGCCTCGGGGCTCGCATCGGATTACGGGATTTAATTTGGCGACACCTTGGCCGGGCCGAAGCGAGCGTGGCGTCGAGCGTGGCCATCGACTCGGAGAGACGGGTCTCTGAAAGGAGACCATGCCTACGATGTGATTTTTTTGGCCTCGGGTATTTACCAGAAGAATGTATAAGGGCCATCATCCTGCTAGATAGTAAAATATTAACAATTAATAGTGATAAAAATGGAAGGTTGAAAAAAAGATAGTATTGCTACCAGAAAACCATAACTGAGGATATCAAGTTCATCATGATAGAAGTGGCTAGATCCACAGATTGATAGACGATGGATGGCAAGCAGAACCGATTGCAGACCAAAGGAAGGGGAAAAGACCCCTTTTCAGGCCATAATAGAGCGTGAGAACCAACTGTAGGCCATAATGGGAGAGAGACAACCAGCTGTACGCCAAAGTGGAACAGAGAGTCTGTTGCAAGCCACGAGGCGAGAGAGACCATCTGTAGGCCACATGGTTACGAGAACGTGTGGCGGGCAGCACAGGTAACCCGCCCCCCTTCCCCGCTCATGTCTTCCTCTCTCTTCTTTTCCTCAATTTCCCTCTCTCCTACCTCTTTTTCCCTTACTTTCTCCTCCTTCCTCTCTCCCCTACGTTTTTTCTTCTCGCTCTTTCTTCCCCATCTCCCCTTTCTCCCTCCTCCCTCCCTCTTCTCCCTGCGTGCCTGCCCTCCCCATCCTCTTCTCCTATCCCCACCTTCCTTCCTCCTCTCCCTGTCCATCCTGTCTCCTCTCATTCTCCACTCCGCCCCCCCCCCCCCCTCAGCGCTGTCTCCCGTGCCAGGTAAAGACACACACTGATAAGGGAGCAACGAAGAGAATGCCAGATACACGTACACGGAATGGGGCATAACGAGGAGGTAAATAAGAGAAAACGAGGGAATTGGCTCGATAAAACAAGATAAATGAAGTGGTAAGACATGTGTTGAGATTATTGTAAGATTGAATGAACGCGTAAAACAAGAACCGGTTGAACATCAGAGGAGATTACTTAGATAAAATGGTTATGTACCGCTGTGCTGCTGTGCAATAAAGGCGATAACAATGATAGTAGCAATGCCAATTACAGTGGTAAAGATGTTGATGTTAATAGTGATGATGGTAATGATAGTGATGATGATGACGATGATGATAAAATGTAACTGGGGTACATGTTAAAGAAATGGACAAATACATGATTTCTTAAAATACACCTTTTTATTTGTTTAATCCTCTCAGTAACTCCATTAATACACCCGCTGTACAAAAAAAGTATCTAAAATATAGAGACAAATTTCTTTAATCTCTCCATCTTCATTTTTTATGTATACCACTCTCTTCATAGATACGTATCTCCCCTTGCCATGACGACGCGAGACGAACTTCCTCCACCCCCCTAACCCCCGTGCCGCCCCCACCCCCCACACAGGATCAAAGTCTCCCCCCCCAGATCTACTCCCCCCAATTGGCCCCACTTCCCCCCTTCCCCCCTCCCCCTCATTCATTCCCTCCCCTCCGTTCCCCCTCTCCTCCTCCCATTCCCCCACCACACTTACCAGCCAATCAGATATCCCGCCACAGGAAGGAGAGAAAAGAAAAAAAAAAAAAAAAAAAAAAAAAAGATAAAAAAAAAAAAAAAAAACAAGAGAAAAACACACCACACGCGGTCTCTAAATATGCGGTTTCATGAGCACCCTGAGGAGAGTACGGATGCGCCCCATTATTCCGCAATCACGCTCCTAAATCATGCCTGCTCGTTCTCAAAATGGCAACGAGGTGAAGAAGAAGAAGAAGAAGAAGAGGGAGAAAGAAGTGTTGAGAAAATAGAAAGGATGGGGACGAGAGGAGAGAGGAGAAAGAGAGAGAGAGAGAGAGAGAGAGGGAGAGAGAGAGAGAGAGAGAGAGAGAGAGAGAGAGAGAGAGAGAGAGAGAGAGAGAGAGAGAGAGAGAGAGAGAGAGAGAGAGAGAGAGAGGGGGGGGGGGGGAGAGGGAGAGGGAGAGGGAGAGGGAGAGGGAGAGGGAGAGAGAGAGAGAGAGAGAGAGAGAGAGAGAGAGAGAGAGAGAGAGAGAGAGAGAGAGAGAGAGAGAGAGAGAGAGAAGGAAGTGGAGAGGGGGGGGGGGGGGGAGAGAGAGAGAGAGAGAGAGAGAGAGAGAGAGAGAGAGAGAGAGAGAGAGAGAGAGAGAGAGAGAGAGAGAGAGAGAGAGAGAGAGAGAGAGAGAGAGGGAGAGAGGGGGAGAGAGGGGGAGAGAAAGGGAGGGAGAGAAAGGGAGAGAGAGAAAGAGAAAGAGAAAGAGAAAGAGAAAGAGAGAGAGAGAGAGAGAGAGAGAGAGAGAGAGAGAGAGAGAGAGAGAGAGAGAGAGAGAGAAAGAGTGAGTGAGTGAGTGAGTGAGTGAGTGAGTGAGTGAGTGAGTGAGTGAGTGAGTGAGTGAGTGAGTGAGTGAGTGAGTGAGTGAGTGAGTGAGTGAGAGTGAGAGTGAGAGTGAGAGTGAGAGTGAGTGAGAAAGAAAGAAAGAAAGAAAGAAAGAGTGAGATTGAAAA
>NC_061831.1:17986286-17996286 GCF_019202785.1 Penaeus chinensis
ATAATTCTTCGATGTCTTATCAGTGTTTAATTTGGAGAGATATGGATAACAGTCTTAACATTTTCATTTTATTGCATATAGATTCCACAACCCATAACCATAAGTAATAAAACAAAAGAATATTGGTTCCGTAAATCACAATCACATGGGTAGAATAAGCCCTTGAAGCACGGCTTGGCCAGGAAGGGGGCGTGACGCATATGCACTGTAAATCTTGGCTTTATGTCTCCAGCCATCACATGCACTACAAAAAGGCTCCAAATATTACACAAAATTAATGCTAATATCATTGTATCACCGACACAATGTAAACATCATAAAAAAAATATATATAAAATGCAAATACACGCAGAGAACTTATGAGTAGATGCAATATACTATTAACGCAAGCAGGGTCAGTGGCAAAATAGTCGACCACCTAGTTTACAGGTGACAGGTGAGGGTATATCGCCTCACATGCACTTTACAGTCGAGGAAGAGCGAGTATAAACAATTCCGCTAAAAATAATAATAAATATCAGAAAGTAATTGCATTATAATGATCGCTTATAAAACCATAGTCATACATCACATGCAGTTTACATAAACCCTTTACACATATATACTGCATATATAGTCGTGTATACTAGATATGCATGCTTATAAACATACACTAATACACAGCCAACAAATATGCATGCACTTCTTCTCTCCCACACATATATATACCCGCGGTCCTTCCCTAACACCCTTCCCTTCCCTTCCTGCAAATACATACCCGCACTCTCACCCCTCTCCGCATACTCCTGCAACCCTTATCCACATAGACACCCACACACTCCTCCTACACACACATATATACACCCGAATCCCTCCCCTCCCGCACACATATAGTATATACCCGCAACCCTCCCCTTCACGCATATATATACCCGCACCTCCATCCCCCCTGCACACACACACACCTTTACCCGCACCCCCTACTTCCACACACACACACATACCCGCACCCCCTACCTCCACACCCATATATACCCAGACTCCCTCCTCCCGACACACCCGCCCTCATCACCGGACCGGGCTCGCCACCATCCGCACTTGCGAAGTATCAACCCGCGCTGAACAAGGCCTGAGACACAAACCGGGCGCGCAATTCGGTTATCGCGGACCCGAATTCCGGACACAAGGAGAGGGGAGAGAGGAGGGGAGGGGTAGAAAAACCGAGAGAAAGAGAAGGAAAGGAAAGGGAAACGGGAAGGGAGAAATAGAGATGAGGGACAAGGGGAAATGGAGTGCAGAGGCAAGAGTGAAAAGGAATAAAATAAAGGGAAAGTGGGAGGAAGAAAGGCGCAAGGAAGAGAGAGAGGAGAAGGAAAGACGAGGGAAAAGGGAGCATAGCATACCTGCGTTTAAAGTAATATTAAAACGACATTAGTTTCTCAACTTCATTTAATAAACCTCTGCCACCTGTTCGCCAGGATGGTATTACTTCCCGAGGTTTTAATGATGGCTCAAGTTTGCTCTTTTAATAATACAGCGAAAGGAGGGAGAGAGACGGGGAATGGAGAAGGGGGAACGAGGGAGAGCTTACAGGGAAAAGAGAGAGAAAGAGAGAGTGGGACTTGAGCAGGGATAGGGACAACAGGGCGAGAGGGTCAGGGACAGGGGCTAGGCATAAAGGAAGAAGAGAAGGCAAAATTAGGAGAGGGAGAAAAAGAGAAAAGGGAAAGAGGAAGAGGGAGAGGGCGAGAGGCCTCGGGGATCAGGAGTAGCGCAGAGCTAAGGAGAACGGCAAAGAACGGCCAGAAGGAACGTCGACAGATGCTCCTTCTCTTCTCCTTCTCCTTCTCCTTCTCTTCTCCTTCTCCTTCTCCTTCTCCTTCTCTTCTCCTTCTCCTTCTCCTTCTCCTTCTCCTTCTCCTTCTCCTTCTCCTTCTCCTTCTCCTTCTCTTCCTTCTCTTCTCCTTCTCCTTCTCTTCTCCTTCTCCTTCTCCTTCTCCTTCTCTTCTCCTTCTCCTTCTCCTTCTCCTTCTCTTCTCCTTCTCCTTCTCTTTCTCCTTCTCCTTCTCCTTCTCTTCTCCTTCTCCTTCTCCTTCTCTTCTCCTTCTCCTTCTCCTTCTCCTTCTCCTTCTCCTTCTCCTTCTCCTTCTCCTTCTCCTTCTCCTTCTCCTTCTCCTTCTCCTTCTCCTTCTCCTTCTCCTTCTCCTTCTCCTTCTCCTTCTCCTTCTCTTTCTTCTCTTCTCCTTCTCCTTCTCCTTCTCCTTCTCCTTCTCCTTCTCCTTCTCCTTCTCCTTCTCCTTCTCTTTCTTCTCTTCTCCTTCTCCTTCTCTTTCTCCTTCTCTTCTCCTTCTCCTTCTCTTCTCCTTCTCCTTCTCCTTCTCCTTCTCTTCTCCTTCTCCTTCTCCTTCTCTTCTCCTTCTCCTTCTCCTTCTCCTTCTCTTCTCCTTCTCCTTCTCCTTCTCCTTCTCCTTCTCCTTCTCCTTCTCCTTCTCCTTCTCCTTCTCCTTCTCCTTCTCCTTCTCCTTCTCTTCTCCTTCTCCTTCTCCTTCTCCTTCTCTTCTCCTTCTCCTTCTCCTTCTCCTTCTCCTTCTCCTTCTCCTTCTCCTTCTCCTTCTCCTTCTCTTTCTTCTCTTCTCCTTCTCCTTCTCCTTCTCCCTCTCCTTCTCCTTCTCCTTCTCCTTCTCCTTCTCTTCTCCTTCTCCTTCTCTTTCTTCTCCTTCTCCTTCTCCTTCTCTTCCTTCTCTTCTCCTTCTCCTTCTCTTCCTCTTCTCCTTCTCCTTCTCCTTCTCTTTCTTCTCTTCTCCTTCTCCTTCTCTTTCTTCTCTTCTCCTTCTCCTTCTCCTTCTCCTTCTCTTCTCCTTCTCCTTCTCCTTCTCCTTCTCCTTCTCTTCCTTCTCTTCTCCTTCTCCTTCTCTTCCTTCTCTTCTCCTTCTCCTTCTCTTTCTTCTCTTCTCCTTCTCCTTCTCTTTCTCTTCTTCTCCTTCTCTTTCTTCTCTTCTCCTTCTCCTTCTCTTTCTTCTCCTTCTCCTTCTCCTTCTCTTTCTTCTCTTCTCCTTCTCCTTCTCTTTCTTCTCCTTTCCTTCTCCTTCTCTTCCTTCTCTTCTCCTTCTCCTTCTCTTTCTTCTCCTTTCCTTCTCCTTCTCCTTCTCCTTCTCCTTCTCCTTCTCTTCTCCTTCTCCTTCTCTTCCTTCTCTTCTCCTTCTCCTTCTCTTCTCCTTCTCCTTCTCTTCTCCTTCTCCTTCTCCTTCTCTTTCTTCTCTTCTCCTTCTCCTTCTCCTTCTCCTTCTCTTCTCCTTCTCCTTCTCTTTCTTCTCTTCTCCTTCTCCTTCTCCTTCTCCTTCTCCTTCTCCTTCTCCTTCTCCTTCTCCTTCTCCTTCTCCTTCTCCTTCTCCTTCTCCTTCTCCTTCTCCTTCTCCTTCTCCTTCTCCTTCTCTTTCTTCTCTTCTCCTTCTCCTTCTCCTTCTCCTTCTCTTCTCCTTCTCCTTCTCTTCTCCTTCTCCTTCTCTTCTCCTTCTCCTTCTCTTCTCCTTCTCCTTCTCCTTCTCCTTCTCTTCTCCTTCTCCTTCTCCTTCTCCTTCTCCTTCTCCTTCTCCTTCTCCTTCTCCTTCTCCTTCTCCTTCTCCTTCTCTTCTCCTTCTCCTTCTCCTTCTCCTTCTCCTTCTCCTTCTCTTCTCCTTCTCCTTCTCTTTCTCCTCTTCTCCTTCTCCTTCTCCTTCTCTTCTCCTTCTCCTTCTCTTCTCCTTCTCCTTCTCTTCTCCTTCTCCTTCTCTTCTCCTTCTCCTTCTCTTCTCCTTCTCCTTCTCTTCTCCTTCTCCTCTTCTCCTTCTCTTCTCCTTCTCCTTCTCCTTCTCCTTCTCTTCTCCCTCTCCCTCTCGCTCTCTTTCTCCTTCTCCTTCTCCTTCTCCTTCTCCTTCTCCTTCTCCTTCTCCTTCTCCTTCTCCTTCTCCTTCTCCTTCTCCTTCTCCTTCTCCTTCTTCCTCTCCCTTTCCCTCATCGGACATCGATGCAGGAAATATTTCAAAATAAAAATGCCCCGTAGGTCGGTGAAAAGCAAAACCCAACGAAATTAAATGTTTGACAGTGTTTGGCAATGCTTTGTTTTGCAATAAAATCTGCGAAATCTTTATGTGATATGTGCAGCCACTACCAATAAATTTCAAATGAAAATGAAAGTTTTTAAAACCCAGAAACACAACATTTCGTCTGTAAACAAATAAAAATATGATAGGCATTGATAAAATCATCTTTACACAAGCATGATTCGTAGAAAGCTACAACAAGTGATATTTCATGTTCGTTACTAACAAATAAGCAAGCAAGCAAGCAAGTAAAATAATAATAAATAAAAAAATAAATAAAACAAGTAAACACAGGAATAAAAGAGAACACGGAAAGTATAAAATCTAAATATAATTTGCACACGATTACAATGTAGGACGAGGACCCTAACCTTGCCCTTCGCTCTTCTTATTGTGGTATTGACAATGGTGGTAATAATAACAATAACAATAATAATAGCAAAACTAATAATAATGATGATTAGTATTATTGTCATATCACTTATTATTATTGCTACCATTATTATTATATTTATTATTGTTATTTTTTTGTTATTATTATTATGGTTATTATCATAATATTTATTATTACTGCAATCATTGTTATTATTATTATTATTATTATTATTATTATTGTTATCATTATTATTATTATCATCATTACTTTTATTATCATTATCATCATCATCATCATCATCATCATCATCATCATCATCATCATCATTATCATCATCATCATCATCATCATCATCATCATCAGCATCATCAGCATCATCATCATCATCATCATCATCAGCATCATCATCTTATTCTTATCATTAGTGTCATTGATGATGACGATAATGATGATAACTACTATATAACATTAATAACTATAATAAGAACAACCATGCAAAATACAACAGTATAAAAGATAATTCCAGTTAAGCTCACTGGGGTTGAAGACCTTTGGCTGGGTCAATCGGGGTCATCCATCAACTTCATAATTCCATCATGAAACAGCGTTCTCTTTGAGTCACGAGGAAATCCCTTTGGCACATACAATTCGCATGTTGGAGTAATAGTTACTTCTACAAAGAGAGAAACACCGTGCTTCAGGCATTGCAGAATTATGACCTTTGATATACGCAGTTACATGTCACATTTGGAGTCTTAATACACGGGGAAATTGACCCCTGACTGTACTCAAAATTCCTGGCGTAGAGAAAGAACTGTGGAGGTTTTCTTTGTGTGAAGCACAGTGAATAAATGGCGTTAAAAATGAACGAAATGCTCGCAAAATACGATAAAGAAATACGCGAATGAGGGTAAACTATGACAAATTAAGCGATTTTTTTCCCTCACATTATTTTTAACTACCCATAACTACCCGCTGGGAAGGCTTTGGGGATAGGAGTAGGGTGGGAGTGGCAGCGAAGTTGGGGTAGGGATGGGGTTGGAGGGGGAGGGTAAGTGGGAACGGGGGCTAAGGTGGAAGAGAGCGTGGGAGGGTAGGGGTAGGGGTGGAAATGGGGGATGTAGGCCTAAGTGTAGCGGCAGAATACGACAAGACGTACTAGAGTTGTCACACCCACTAATACACAACCCTGATGGGTGCCAGCTGGATCCTTCCGAGGAACGGCAGAGAGACGCTCCCGGGAAAAGTAAGGAGAGCAAAGTTAAGGCGAAATCCCAAGGGAGATGCGCAAGGAATAGGGAACGAAAGAGATAAGGAGATGAGAAGAGGAAGGAAGGAAGGAAGGAAGGAGGTGGAGGAACGAGCGATATTAATGGAATGTGTGCGTGCGAATAAAGTCAAATTCTGATGTGATTAGAGAGAGTGATGCAAATGGAGGGCGAGGGAAGAACGTTAGTAGTTTTTTAAGGGCGGGCCGAGGAAATGGCGCAACCAATATCCAGGGAGAGCCGACGGAAGGGGGCGGAAAGGATCTGGATATCATGCGGGAGAAAGGAAAACAAATCCAAGGCGAGACGCAAAAACTATATTGGAACAATTAACAAAACCGAAGACTTGTCGCCGCTTTTATTATATAAAACAGGTTCAAGGAGGCAGAGTTACGAGGGCGTGGTGAGATACCTGTCCTTCCTTCCGCGACACGTTATTTGCAGAAGGATCCTCCAGCGTCCTCAGGCCTCCCGCAGGATGGATGATCCACAGGACTCCTCATTACCGCTGAGTTATGAGACCTCCTCAGAACCCGCAGTTATTAATCACTCCGTTGAGGTGTGTCCGCTTTCCTTCAGCGCTTGTTTACATCCTCCTCCATCGTCGGGCTGGGTCGTTTATTTTTGGATTCGGTTAGTGTACTCTGCGTGTTTATCTCGTACGTGTAAGAAAAAAAAAAAAATAAGACAAGATAGCTCTAAATCCCGATCGATTTATTTTTCGTGAAATTACGAATGGAACAAGATTGATCCTAAATATACTGGGTATCCGAAAAAAATCAAGCTTTAATCGACTTCTAATACATCACAAATGTAGATATGGATGCACTAAATGTATATCGAAAGCAAAATATACCAGCCCCCGCCCCCCCCACCCTCTCTCTTTGAAATGATTAATTTCAAATTAAAACCCGACGTCCGACAAAATACCTTGATCAAATCGACAAATAACACACCAAGAATTTAGTACAGATACACCCGGCAAACATCGGCCTCACCTGACCATTAGATTATGGCAAAGCGACATCATCTAATCTCATCAAACGCGAATTTATCCGCAAACACAAGCCGCATTCTAATCAGCTGATCCTTGCGCAAACACTGTCGCTATTCCCGCTGACTAACTTCACGCAGGATACTCGTTAGATGAAATTTGTGGCATTGCATAATAAATTAATCCTCGTAATCATCGAAACCAAAACCGAAACGCACACAAACCAAAAAAGTATAATACTGATTATGAAAAAATATGATATTCATAAAGTTGGTAAGATTATGATAAAAATTATAAAAGTGATGATAATAACAATAATAATAACAACAACAACAACAACAACAATAATAATGATAATAATGATGATAATAATAATGATAATGATGATAATAATAATGATAATAATAATAATAATAATAATAATAATAATAATAATAATAATAATAATAACAATAATAATAATAATAATAATAATAATAATAATAATAATAATAATAATAAAAATAATAATGATAATAATAATAAAAACAATAATAACAATAATAAAAATGATAATGATAATGATGATAAGAACAACAACAACAGCAACAGGGACGCCCGACAGAGAGCAGCGGACCGGAGCCCGATCTCTCCATCCGGGAAGCGACATCGGGACACGCGATTTCGGCCGAGCACGTTCGTCGTTCCGGCGCCCAACGAGGGCAACTCCAGCCGGGGACAGCGCCTCATCGAGCGGGAGAAAGGCAGCAGCGGACGGACTAACGACGGCGCCCCTCGCGTTTCGCTCTGATTTGATGCCCCGCCCAAGCGCCGGCCGCGCGCTCCGGTCGAACTGAACCGAAGCCAGCTGCGATGGAATAACTGCGGTTTGAAATATAACAAAATAATTGAAATATGTGGTCCTGCGGTGCAATAAAAAATGTTTAATGGTGGCGCGGAATTTCAAATGACGCAACAAACGGGATACTGTAATTCTCCAAAAACTAATGGCCAAAACATGGACGGAAAACAACGCATGGTAACAGAGAGTTTCCTCGGCGCGAAAAAGAATTAAACTCGACGCTAAAACTTTGCATTTCTACAAAATTTAAAATGTGTATTGTGATTAATTAAACATCCACTGGCTATATTTAACACATATACAATAATACTTTCGTCAAAGGCTTCCGGGACAAGCAAGAACTAAATTAATTTCAAAAGCTACAGCTGATTCTGTGCACGGAAACATTCTTTTTTCCTCTCTTTTTCCGCCACAGTGTTAATAGAACAACGAATTAAAAAGCGTGAAAAAGCGCAGGATGAAATAACATTGACAAGGTATAATAAATAATCCGTTGCTAGTGAAACGTTATTCCGATTTCGACCCTGAAACCCCATAATTTTCAGCAACTTAAACAAAATTTCTAGTTCTGACTAATCTCACGGTTCATGTCTTCATTTCCTGATTTCACTCGGTTTAATATTTGTTGAGGGAGAAACGGCACTTAAGTTTTCCTTATGATATTTATCTATTTTCTAATTCCTACATATCAAACCTTTCCTTTTCGCTTTAGTCTCGTTTTTCTTTCCTTACCTTGGATATTTGGTGCTCGTCCCCCCCTTCCACTTTTCCCATCCACTCAGCCCCCACCCCTCTCCCGTCCACCCGCTCCTCCCTCCTTCCCTACGCCCGCGTGAAACAGAGAGACAGGCCAGACACGTTGATCATCAGGGTTGGTTTACGGTGCGGCTGCCTCTGTGTTTATGCTTTTAGGACTTTACTGCCGGTGTAAAAGACGGACTGGAGCCGCCCTACACTTTGTGAATGGCTCTCTGGGGTACTATCCATCCGGGCTCCCATTGATCTATTCCGGGGCCATCCCCAAACTCCTTTCGAAATAATATACCTTCGGATTTCCCTTACGCACCCGCTGTCGAGCTCTGTTTCTATAGAATCCCCGCCTTCCATTGAGTCGCCGCTCGGTTTCAAGCCTTTGCGGCGAGTCTCAAAAGGAGAGTGTTCGAAGTCACTGGCACAACGTTTCAGATTGCGCAACTTCCCTTTTCGAGGAATCTAAACAGAATGGTAGTCGCGGATTATTTTAAACAATGCGTCGACCTCTATACCGTAGTGATTCTCGAGATAGCCGTTCATGGTCACGGGCGTTCACAGGCTGTTAAACACGGCATCCCAGCTTACATGTAGTGTTCTCTTGACCGATAGAGCGACGATCCTTAACCAAAGCTAGAATGAACACATAACCAAGAAAGCGCAGTGCAAAGGCGAAGCGAGTTGATAAAGAAGGAATGAAATAGACGATATGAAGGAAAGAACGACGGAAGGAAAAATTAGGGAAGGGAGGAAAAAAAAAAAGGTGGAAGGAAAGAATGACAGTAGGTAGGAAAGAAGAAATAGACAGAAAGAAAGAAAGAAAGAAAGAACTTGCCAACACACAAGGAAGGAAGGAAAGAAGAGAGAAACATGAAGAAGAAAGAGGCTGGTATAGTAAACCTTCGCAAATATCAAACGAGAGAGAGCCACGATCCCGGGGGAGAGGTCTCACAACCCCGGGGGAGGGACGAGGGCAATGCTGTCCCGTTAATGTCGGAGAAATGTCGCCCTTGTGTCACAATCCCTCCGGTAAAATGGAAGGAGTGAGGGTGCTTGGGTTCTGCCGGAGACGCATCTATGACTGTCACATATTTCTTCGTTTGCGAGGCCTTTCCTTCTGAGAGGGAGCCCATATAGCATAAAGGTAGCATTTCAGAACAAAGAAAGCCAAAGAGGGCGAAATCTTTACACACACACACACACACACACACACACACACACACACACACACACACACACACACACACACACACACACACACTTAAAAGAGGTTGGACAGCTCAGTAGTAAAGCGATGGATTTGCAGTCGCTAGGTCTTGCGTTCCCGCCCGGCCGCCCTTTTCAGTCACCTCAGCTGTGTGTGAGTACAGGCATGCTGATATGAACTTGCTGGGGTCATAGTTCGGGCATAAAGGAACTGCCCACCTTACCATATTACCCCGCTGCCTTGTACGCTTGTCCCTCTACAAATGCGTTCACCTGGATATGGGATCAACTTTGATTTATTTATTGATTTATATATATATATATGTGTGTGTGTGTGTGTGTGTGTGTGTGTGTGTGTGTGTGTGTGTGTGTGTGTGTGTGTGTGTGTGTGTATAAATAGATATATTTATATGTGTATATAAACATATATATATACATATATATACATATATATATAAACATGTCCATCCATCCATCCATCCATCCATCCATCCATCCATCCACCCA
>NC_061831.1:18033786-18036286 GCF_019202785.1 Penaeus chinensis
TCCAGAGGATGCAGGTAAAGGCAATACACGAGAATCAATTCCCACATGACGACGCGTATAGACTAGAATCCATTATTTATTAGACTTAGCATTATTCATAAAAATACAAAAGCACCAAGACGCACTAATAACAACATGAATACAAGAGAGTATAAACATATACACGAAGAGATCCGGACAACACGAACAAGCGAGTCACGAAAAAATAAACACGTGAGAACAAGGCGAAGACACGTAAAAGTCACAGGTAAAAATACATGGAAAATTCTGTTTTCTTACTGTAAATATCAAAGCGTGTAACAAAGCACATTCTCCTACGAACTCGGTAATACACTGCAATTACTTAGATGCAGAGTTCTTTAAATAGATAATGTGGATGACTTTCACATGGAACCTAACCTTAGCACTTTATACCAATATTTTAAGAGCGGGAACGTAACCTTCTAAAACTTCTGACTCGGCGAGGAGGTGAAAATAATTGATCACAATAATTTAAGGAGTGTTATCACATTTTCTCTTGAATCATTTCTCACTAATCTACTTTCTTGTCAGAATTTTAGTGTAATAATTACCATCATTGTCATTATTTCGATGCTATGCTCTTTCCCCTTCATCCTCCTTACCTTTCCTCTTTCTTTAGTTTATTCTTTCCATTCTCATTTCCCCTCCTTCGTTCCTCGGCCTCGCCCTCCCACCAGTCCTCTCTTTCCAACTCTATTTCCCTATCTTTCCTCTCTTCCATTCCTCCCTATCCCTCTACATTTCCCTTACTATCTCTCCCTTTCCTTTCCCTCCCCATCCCTCCTATTCTCCTTATCCCGCTGTATTTCCCTCTCTTTCCCTCCCTTTCCTCCATCCATTTCTACCTATCCCGCATTTCCCTCACGTTTCCTCCCTCTCCCACATCCCTCTCTCCCTCCCGCCATATCCCTCTCTCCGTTCCTCCCTCCATTTCCTCTATCCATTTCCCCCTATCCCCCCTTTCTTTTCCTCCCTACCCCCACATTTCCTTCCCTTTCCCTCCCTCCTCAAACAAACACAGCAACAAGACCGGGTAACACTAATCTAAATACACGCAACATTTAACTTAACAGATAATTTAGAGCGTAACGGTCCAACAGCCTCTTCGGGTGGCTCGACTCCGCGTCCACGAATGTTGCGTTGCAGGCTGAAAGCTGAAACTCGAAGCTTGCAAATGTGTGTGTGTGTGAGTGTGTGTGTGAGTGTGTGTGTGTGTGTGTGTGTGTGTGTGTGTGTGTGTGTGTGTGTGTGTGTGTGTGTGTGTGTGTGTGTGTGTGTGTGTGTGAGTGTGTGTGAGTGTGTGAGTGTGTGAGTGTGTGAGTGTGTGAGTGTGTGAGTGTGTGAGTGTGTGTGTGAGTGTGTGAGTGTGTGAGTGTGTGTGTGTGTGTGTGTGTGTGTGTGTGTGTGTGTGTGTGTGGGTGTGTGTGTGTGTGTGTGTGTGTGTGTGTGTGTGTGTGTGTGTGTGTGTGTGTGTGTGTGTGTGTGTGTGTGTGTGTGTGTGTGTGTGTGAGTGTGTGAGTGTGTGAGTGTATGTGTGTGAATGTGTGTGAGTGTGTATGTGTGTGTGTGTGTCTATATTTGTATATGTGTATTCATATGTATGTGTACGTGTTTATGTGTATGCGTATGTAAATATGCATGAGCATGCATTTGCATATGTGTATGTTATATGTGTATGTGCGCGTACACATCTGTACATGCTTGTGTGTATGTGTGTGTGTGTAAATTATTTATGTATAAGCTCGAATAAGTGTACGATTTAAGAGCGTAAAAGTTTACGTACATAAAACACAGTGGTTTAGCGACTACATATTGCAACAGCAGAGAGCTTTACGGCCGTAAAAAAAGAGAAGTTGAGCTACATAAATTCGCGATTTTTTCCTCCTTTGACTACCAATATAATACCATTTCCACGACAATACTGAGTTACGACACCTCGCCAAGTGCTTATCACGTGAGCTACATAGGAGGCGCGGTGGGTTTTTTTTCTTTCTTTCTTTTTTTCCACTGTCCTTTGTTTACCATACTTCACATGTTCGTCTGTACTTGAGGTGCAAGAGCATACGACACGGCCCTCGAGTTCCCCTCCCCCTCCCAGCCCCCCCTCCCCTCCCAAATGGAAATAGACTGTAATCCAGCTCGCTTTCCTTCAAATTTTCGGCAAGATCGTAAATTACGGAGAGGAAGGCGCTGCTTGGCAATGAGGGACGAGATGAGGGGAAAGAAGGGAGGGGAAGTGGAGGGGAGAATGGGAGGGGAAGGTAGGAGAGGGGGAAGGGAGAGATAGAATAGAAAGGGAAGGGAAGGACAAGGCACGAAGGGGAAGAAGGGACAGCGGTGGGGAAAGGAACAGAACAGGAAGAGGCTAGTTAGTTAAGAATGGAGAGGATAGGAAGTGACGGGAAGGGGAGAGGGAAACAGGGAGGATGAAAAGTGGGGGAGTGGGGGACGGACGGAACACGGGATGAAACACGCTGAT
>NC_061831.1:18048786-18056583 GCF_019202785.1 Penaeus chinensis
AAACTGAAGGGAAAATACAATCAAATCTGAATAGAGTAAAATCAGGGCATCACTCCCCACGGCCATCTAATCCTCATGCCATTCTATATAAAATCGTCGAGCAATTCCCTTTCCCCAAACAAATTCAACCAGCCTCCCCGCGCCGCTATCACACTTCGCCAAGATGAAACTAGCACGTATTGTTGACATTTCTCTTACACTTTTGCCATTACAAAAAGTTGCAATGCGACTCATTTTACAATATGTTCCATAAAGCGAGAAATCTGGTATGTCTGAGTAATTAAATTCCGGAGCGTTCATTTCTTCCACATTTTCCTAGTTTTCCTAGTTGTTTCTTCTTTTGCTCATATGTCACTCCCTATTATTATTTGAAAAAAAGGCATTTCCCGGTTATGCAAAATCATGTTTAACAAGGAAATGTGGAAGGAATTAATTTTCGCTTTCCCTGTTTTCCTCTGTCTGTCTCTGCCTTTGTATTTCTGCTTCTCTCTTTCCCCGTGCACCTACACAGACACACACACACACACACACACACACACACACACACACACTCACACACACACACACACACACACACACACACACACACACACACACACACACGACCTTCCACTAAGCCGTCCACACGTCACCTCACTTAGGCGACACGGCGACTTGTGTTTACTTATCTCTCAACTCTTTAAATCACCATTAATCTCACTCTGATTAATGGGGGAGGAGGGAGGAAGAGGGAGGAGGAGGGAGGAGGAAAAGGGGGATAAGGGTAGGGCAGGGGGGTAGGGGATGAAAGGAAAAGGGTACAGAAGGGTGGGGGGCAGAGAGGGGGGGGTGGGGGGGATTTAAACGACAGAAACTCCACCGTCGCTAAAAAAGAATTATTTTATGATGGTGCGAATGGTTCTTTTTTTTCATTCTGTCTTTCTGAGATTGCGTGCGAGTGCTTGCATGCAACGGCAGTCGCCTCCGGGATGTCTCGATTTCATTTAGTTTGCTCTCTCCCTCCTCATCAATTCTTCCCCATTTCATTCCATTCATGTGATAGAAATATGTAATTGGATTGTAAAAAAAATTGTTTTAGTATAATTTCATAACAAATCGTTATTCCTCCGTTTCCCGCAGTTATGTATTTATACATATACTCATACACAAATACAAACATACATGCAATAAGTGTCTCTTCGTGTGTTTGTGTGTGTTTATGTGCGTGCGTGCGTGTGTATGTGTGTGTGTGTGTGTGTGTGTGTGTGTGTGTGTGTGTGTGTGTGTGTGTGTGTGTGTGTGTGTGTGTGTGTGTGTGTGTGTGTGTGTGTACAAATAGGCACAAAAGACAAAATCAGATACCGTGCGAGGGGCAAGAGCAACACTAAAGGTCTATGAAAAAAGTCTCGTCTCATTAGGGCGCGGTGACCGTGATGGGGGAAGGGAGGGTGGGAGGCGAGGGGGGCTGGGGAAGAGGGGGGACAGATCCTGATGATATGACCCGATCTTAATGGAGAGAGAAAAAAAGTTATTGGTGCTTACTTACTAAATTGCTCGTAAAATGAGTCCCGAGTCATGGAAAGAGGCGCGTGAGGGAATTCATCGGAAAGGAAATTAATGATGGAAATAAAAACGGAAACCGATTATAAACGAATGGATGTATAAGCAAATAATGAACGACGTCAGTAAAACGAGACAGACCAAACGAACAAGGAACATGTCGGATGTAACGCGAAGACATGGGAGCTCTCGACGCCAATAATAATCGACAAAACACATCGGAAAAAAAAACAAAAAAACTACAGAGCATTACCATAAAAAGACGCGTCAGAACAACAGCCGATATGCGGACACGATATCGGGCAACACTCGCACGCCGATTATGAACCGTCGCTGTCAACAACGACACAACAACATCATTAGAAGATTTACCCAGATACCCCTTGCCCCCTGCCCGTGCCCCCTACCCTCAATCTGCCTATTCAGGCCATCCCTTCCTTCTATTATTTTCTATTATTCGGCCTATCCACTTTTCACTTCCTTCTGCTCTTCTCGTTTTGATACATTCATCTCTCTCCTTTTCCTTCTATTTTGCCTATCTACTCCTCTACCTCCTTCAGCTTCTTCAGTCCCGATATTTTTCTTTGCACCGTCTACCCATCCCCTGCCACTCCTTTCTTCCACCTTTTACTACCAGGCAGCACGTCCAACCTGTCCCTCACTAAGTGTCCATTCTCTGACCTTTATACTCCCCTGCACAAAAATAAACGCCATCCTTTATACCCTCTTCCTTCCTTCACAAACACCCCTCCGCCCCATTCCCACACAAACCTTGCATTCCCCACAAGTCATCCACACCCACCACCACAAACCCCTATCCCCACCCCCATGCCTACCCCCCGCCGCACCCCCCGTCCCCTCCATCGACAAGACGCCCGAAATCCGTTGTATCCGCCATCCATCAGTGCCTGACAAGTCTCATGAGCGGACTTGTTTACACGTGTTACGGCCGGGGGAGAACATGCTGTCTCGACCCCGACCACTTTGGATCGGCGGAAGCTTTTTTTTTTCTCCCTGGCTCTTTCTTTTTTCTCTTTATTTTCCTTTTTAGGTCTAGCTGGATATTTGATAGCCATAACAGACTCGCTGACATATATGTTTTTTTTTTTTGTATGAATTAATATACAACTGAGTGAAAATCGGAGGCTGTTAAAATGGTTAGTAAAATGTTTGAGAAAATACTGGCAAGGGAAAACGACTTATAACATATATTCACCCATTCTATACATACATAAACACACACGTTCAAGTGTCTAAACGTTCATATAAACTAAATGTGTATATAAGATACATGGATGCATACATACATATATGTGTGTTTGTTTTGTGTTTGTGTGTGTGTGTGTGTGTGTGTGTGTGTGTGTGTGTGTGTGTGTGTGTGTGTGTGTGTGTGTGTGTGTGTGTGTGTGTGTGTGCGTGTGCGTGTGCGTGTGCGTGTGCGTGTGCGTGTGCGTGTGCGTGTGCGTGTGCGTGTGCGTGTGCGTGTGCGTGTGCGTGTGCGTGTGCGTGTGGGTGTGCGTGTGCGTGTGCGTGTGTGTGTGCTGCGACAAAATTAGTTTTGTTTTTTCTCAAACCTTAGTGAAAGCAATTCTAAAATTCATGACGAAAGGAATCATTAATTCAGCAATTTCAGTGTGTGCAAAATAATATGCTTCTGGTATAGATTACCATTGACGGACAGAACAGCAATAACTATAGTTTTCTAAATGCAACAACAGCAATAACAGTAACAATAGCAATAAAGAATAATTAATACATAGTTAACAAAGATAATTACACCACGGGAATGACACCGTCCTCAATATTTTGTTCTATTATAAATGTCATCGTAAATTCTAATATCACGTTTATTATTTCATCAAAAATCGACGAAACTTTTATTGCATACATTATAAATAAAAAATACATTATCACAGCATTTAAACCACTGTAACGACCACAACATTTCAATCGGGTTAGGCAATGACGACTCTGAAGGCAATAAAAGTTTAACCGAGGTTTATAAGAAAAAATATAAGTATCAGTGAAAACATAAATGCAATAGTATTCTCTTCGCCACATCTTCCCTCACCCACAACTCCCCTACCTCTCGTTGCCCCCCCCCTCTCCCCCCCCCTCCCCTACACTCTCATATCCCTTCTCCCATCATCTAACCCATTCTCTCCCCTCACGCAGTACCTCCACCCCTGCCTGACCCTCTACTCTCCCCCACCACCCCAATACCCCTTCAACCACACGCGCTTACGTTATCAGGCGAGACAGTTGCATCGTGGTTGATTGTTATGATAATTTACGAAGCGGCTGCCGTAACCTCCCCCCGCCTCCCTCTTCCCCCCGCCTCCCTCCTCCCCCTCCCCGGCGCTCGGTATAGGGAGCGCTCGGTCTCGTTGAGGATCCGAGACATGTTCTTCCAGGGAGATAACGCACGGAGCTGCAAGCTGCCGGGGTAGGAAGGGGTAGGGGTGAGGCATGGGGGTGAGGGGAGGGTGGAGGGGAGGGTGGACGATTGGGGAAGGAGGGAGGGTGTAGGGATCGGGTAAGGGTATAGGGAAGGGGGCAGGGGGAAGGCTAGAGGGATGGGGAAGGAGGTTGAGTAGATAGACGGAAGAGGGAAGGAGTGTGGGGGGAGGATGAAAGAGGGAGCATGAGGGACGAAGAGAGATAGTAGGGTGGAGGGATGAGAGAAGATGAGGGAAGGGGGAAGCGTGGAAGGATGGAGAAAAGAGTGAGGGTGGAAGCACTGCAGAGCCAGGGGAAGAGATGAAGAGAAGGGGATGAGGGAATGAGAAAGGGGAAATTAAGAAGGGTGGGAGGGAAGAGGGTTGGGGGGTCCTGTCAAATAGGGGGGGGGGTTACAAATTTTTGTTTTTTCCCCCTTTTTCGTTTCCATTTTTTCTTATGTTTTAGTCTTGTTTGTTTTCTTTCCTTTTTCCCCTTTCCCCCTTTTAATTTTATTCAAAATCTCCCTCCCCCCCTCCTTCTCTTTTCTTTTGCAGTTTTCTTCGTTTTTTATTCATTTTTTTTTCACCAGGGGGTGTTTGGGGGAGGGGGGGGGGGTTTTGGAAAGGGTTAAAGCTTCCCCTTTTTTTCCCCACTACCTGTATTCTGTTTCCTTTTTAAATTTTCTCTTTTTCTGGGGCCCTTCTTGAAAAGTCCTTTTTATATCCCTGTCTTTTCCCCTTTTCTCCCCTGTCCCCCTCTCCCTTCTATTTTCCAACCCTCCCTCCCTCCTCCTTTTCCTCCCTCCCTTCCCTCTCTCTCTCCCCCCCTCTTCTCTCCCCCCCTTTTCCCTCCCTCTCTCGCCCAGCCAAAAAAACACCCCCCGGGCCCGGGCCTTCGGGGGAGGAGGGGGGTGGGCTTTTTTGGGGAGAGTGTTTGAAAAATCTGCTTCGCTTTCCTTTCCACACTTCTCTGCCATTTTCGTCTATTTGTATCTCCTGCTTTATTCGTTCTTCTTTCTTTACTTTCTTTTTTTCCTCTCTTTTTCAGTAATTTCGTCACACTCAGTTACTTAATTACTTGCTCATTCGCCAACTTATTCCACATTCACTGTATAACACCTGATATATTCAAGTGTCATATATACATTATTTAATTATTATTCTATACTAAATTTTCCAAACAATTTGTTGTAATTCAGACATAATCCTTACTTTTTCACTTAAAGTAACCAACGTAGACTTGAAAAAATATACGCAAAAATAAAGAATTTGGAAAAACTTAATTCAAAAACCCCAAGCACTCGCCCCCCCCCCCTCCTCCCGCCCCCTAATCCATTTTCCCAAAAGGTTTCACGAAAAACAATGGAAAATCGCTGCGTAAACCCCATTATTTTAAAAAAATTTACCGTAGAAAACCTCATAAACATTTTTCCCCCTCCGCTTTTTTAATCCCTAGCTGACAAAGGGCCCGAACCCCGTAATAATTCCCCCATTTAACGAGGGCCCTTTAAAACCCCAAGACCCGGGTTTACCGGACAGCCAAAGCCCTTAATACTTCGGTAATTTGGGGATTTTAAAAAAATTGGGGGGGAAAAAATGATCCCCCGCGGCCCTTTAAAATGGGAAATTTTGGAAAACCCTCTGCCTGGGATCTTTTTCTTTCGGTCAACAGAAGCACCATCGACCAGAAGGTTCTTGAAGGTAGCTTTTTTTCCCGTCGCGAGATCAGAGCCCCTATTCGAGTTATCAGATACGAAATTCCCCGTCAGAGAAAGTTTATATGCTAATCTGTGGGGGATGGCCCCTTCGCCAACGGAAAGATTTCCCCCCTATCATTCTCCTTATTCTCGCTCCTTCCTCTCTACTCCTTTATTCATTTTCTAGTTTTTCCTTCTCCTTATGTTTTTCTTCTACTTTTTCGTTTGCTCTTTCTTTTTTTCCTTTTATCTTTCTCATTATCTTTTCATATTCTTTACCCTATTCCTTTTTTTCTCTCTCTTTCCCCTCTTTCCTCATCTTCCTTCTCTTTTCTCTGCATCTTCCTCTTCCTCTTCCCCTTCCCATTCTTTCTTCTTCCCCTTCTCTTTTCCATCTCCATGTCCATCACCATCTCAAATTTTCCTCTTTATCCCATTCCTCTTCCTGTCGTAAAATCTTTTTTTTCTTCTCTTTTTCCCTCTCGTTTTCCATTTTATTTTTTCTCCCCCCTTAAACCTTCTTTTTCTTTTTATGATCCCCCCAAAACTATCCCCCACTCAAAATCAGTTCCTCCCCCCCTCCCCATTTCCCCTCATCCTCCTTTCCCCCGCCTTCTCCCTTCCCTCCCTTTAAAGTTTTTCCCTTCTGCCTCCCTTTCCCCACATCTCCCCCCAGCTTCCCTTCCCTCCCCCCCTCCCCCTTCCCCCCTACCCCCTCTCCATCCCCTTTTGGGGACCTCCACCCCAGTTTTCCCTTTGTGCTGCCGCCGACATCTTCCCTGTTTGTCCCCGCTGCTGTGTAGTCCTTTTTCTCGACGAGAAAGGCCCCCAGGGCAGGTCCTTCCGGGTTTCCGTGTTAGATATCGAAGGCCCCGGATCTCGCTTCGAAATCTTAAAAACCCCCGCGAACGCCACCGCGGCGTACGGCCTCCCCCAAAAGTTCTTACGGGGGGGTGGGGAAATCCACCCCTTTAACCTTCTACCCAAAAGTAAAAAAAAAAAAATGAAAGTCACTTTGAGGGCGTATTGTCGTGTTTTTTGTATCCTCCCCCACTCCTAAGGGGTTTTGAGTTTTTCACCCCACATATTCTTAGTTGGCTGCGCAAGTTTTTTATCTTTTGGGGAGAGATCAAAATTTGGGATGCTCTTATAATTTCCACTCTCTTAATCTTTCAATATTATGTCGGAAAAACCTTGTCATTGGATTTCTGGCAGGGTTATAAAAATGCGCTTTCTCCCTCACCCCACATAAAGCCCACATTTCCCCTAATTTTTATAACCCCCAAATTATATCAACCCCCCCCTCCCCCCCACCCCCCCCCTCATTAAAACAATTTAAAAAAAAAAAATCTTTAAAAAATATTAAATTCCCCAAACTTAAATACTTAAACCCCCTGAACCCCAAATAAAAATTCACATAACCCCCCAAAATAAAAATCTTATATATATATTATAAATTATATATATATATAATATATAATATATATAATATAAAACCTCTTCCCCTATATATATATTTATATTTTTTACAAATATATATATATATATAAATTTAAAATTTTATATATATTATAATTATATATATATTATGTATATATTAAATATTTTATTATATATATTTTATGATATTTTGATATATATAATATATGTTTATAATATTAATATAATTAAAATATATACAATATATAATTTAAAATATTTAAAATTTTTTTTATATATGTTTTATAAATTATAAAATTTAAAATAAAATTTTATATTATAATATTTATATATGTGTATTATTTTATTATATATATATATATTATATTATATATATTAAAATTTTACCCAACACCCACATACACACACACAAAAAACGCGTACGTAATTTTGCGCTCTCTGGAAAAACGAGACCGAGCAGGAAAGCCCTGCAGAGCAGGGAATCCCTTTGCCCCCCTCGGCCCCCCGCGCTAATAGGTGACACCCCAAGGTGCCGCTTTTTTGCTTTTCTGCTTGCGAGTGGGGACGAGTATATCATTTGCAAATGTAAAAAGACCTCCCCTCCCCCGAGCCCTACCCAGGCAGTCAACTCTCCCCTGCATGACCTGGGTTTCCCTTTTGCTTGTCGCCGTGCCCTTTTT
>NC_061831.1:18056683-18059183 GCF_019202785.1 Penaeus chinensis
TCGGCCACTCAATCATTCAGTCATCCAATCATTCAGTCATTCAGACATTTAATCATTCAATCATTCACTCACTCACTCATTCTCATTCGCACTCTCACTCTCACTCACTCCCTCCTTCTCTCCCTCCCTGAACCCTCTCCCTACAATCCGTCAGCCTCTCCCTCTCTCTCTATCTTCCTACCTTTCACTGATGGCTGCCGGCACTCATTGGCACTCCGACTTCACAGCGGCCGCTACAGAGTGCCACTTGTGCAGCCGCCCCGACACATTCATGGTGCACATAAAGCCCTCTCCCGCTCCCCTCCCCCTTCTCTCTCCCCTCTCCCTGTCCCCTATCGTCTCCCCTCTCTCCCCTTCCTTCCCCTCTCCTCTCTCCCTCTCCCCTCCCCCTCCTCTCTCCAGCTGATCACGTGTCATTCTCTATTAATGTTTGGTTTGTAATCCCATCCGATGCCGTCAGGGGGGGGGGGAGGGAAGGGGAAAGGGGAGGGGGGAGGGGGAGGGAAGAGGGAAGGAGGGGAAGGAAACAAGTGGAGAGGAGAGGAGGGGGGGAGATGCGAGAGGGAACGTGGAGGGCGAAGCGGAAGAGGAAGAGCTACATTCATGATGCTTCCGAAGGAAGGGAGGGAAGGGGGAGGAAGGGGAATATCGGCGGAAGGAACCAGTATATGGGAAGGAGAGGAAATGGAAGAAATGGAAAGGAAGCGAAAGGGTGGGGGATGAATGAAAGGAGAAGTGGGGAAGAAATGAGAATGGGATGATAAGGAATAGGGAATAAGAAGCGAAAAAATATAAAGAAAAATGTAAACTAGGGATACGAGATAAAAGGTAAAACGTGGGATGCATAAGTACAGGCATAAAACTAACGAATCACAATTGGAAGTGAATAGTCAACAAAATCAAAGATTAAAGGAGGTGGAATATAAGATTCTAAATAAATAAATCTAAGCTAAAATAGAAACATTAAGTACTTGAGGCAGGACATTAAGAAACACAAAAGAGGGAATATACGGGAACAAATGAAATAACAAAAAGAACAACATAATTATAGAGGCAGTAACAAAAGAGATAAATAATACAAACACAAAACTATAGAGTTATAAAACTGAAAAGTAAAAAACAGAAGAATATTTTAGCGTAGAGAGAGTGAGGAAGATACAACAAAAGGATTACGCGCAACATTTCAAACCTTGCACAGAAGGATAGAAGGTGTAAGGGGGTGTGGCCGGGGGTGGGGGTGAGGGGATAGAGGGGATGGAAGGGGAGGATAGGGAAGTGTGGGAGGGAGACGGGAGGGGGAAGGGGGGGGGGGGGAGGGAAGGGAGTCTCAAAACCACTTATGCAAATCAAGGTGTTGTGCTAGCGTTACCAGATAATGAAGGCTTGTCTAAGGTCGAGGGCGAAGGGGCATCTTGAATCATGAACTTGCGATTCTGCGCTGCTGATTTCTCGAGAGAAATCCCCCCTCCTTCTCTCCCTCGCCCTCCCTCCCTCCTTCCTTCCTTCCCTCTTCTCTCTCTCTTCTCTCTTCTCTCTTCTCTCTCTCTCTCTCTCTCTCTCTCTCTCTCTCTCTCTCTCTCTCTCTCTCTCTCTCTCTCTCTCTCTCTCTCTCTCTCATTCTTTAACGCAATGTGCTTAGCAGTCATACAAGTCATAAAATTCATCAATATACATCACTCTATTCCTCTTTGTTCGTTTTTTTATTATAGTTTTCATTTCTTCCTCCATTACCTTTTCAATCTAGCAACACATTCTACCTTCTGTATTATTTGCCGGAATCCTCGAGCAGACGTCCAGCGCAAAAGGGGGATAATCGCGCCCCATCACTATGCAGCGAGGTAGAGGAGATACACAGAAGCACCTGACAAAGCAAAACACGGCAAATTCAACGCATTGAGTCGACGGTACACATCTAGTTCTTTTGGGCGAAGGCGTGGGAAATATAATATATTGTCGTTTCTACGTATACACAGAATGGGGACATTAATGTTAGAGTTCAAAGGCAAAAAGGTTACAGTACATTTGGTACAGAAACTCTCTGGCTGTGAGGAGCAAGTGCGGCGCTTAAAGAGAAACTCTGCGCTACAAACCGTCGCGGATCATAACGGCTTAGTTTCCGCTGGATGCGAGGATGGGCGTCGTAACAACTTTGGAAGGCTCTTGTCTGTCTGTCTGTCGGTCTGTCTGTCTGTCTGTCTGTCTGTCTGTCTGTCTGTCTGTCTGTCTGTCTGTCTGTCTGTCTGTCTGTCTGTCTGTCTGTCAGTCAGTCTGTCTATCTGTCTTTCCCCTACTCCTCTCTGCCCATGACCACTGCTTTCTGAACGCTGAAAATGGATAGGAGAGATAATAGAGAGAATGGAGTGGGGGACAAAGAGTGGCGGGATGAGGTGGGAGAGGGGGCGTTTAAGAGGTGGGGTGTGAGTGCAAAGGGGGGGAGGGGGTAATCAACGACGTCAACCTCATGGGCGGAGAAGTACGCCGCATTCCCTCCTCCACAACC
>NC_061831.1:18076683-18084183 GCF_019202785.1 Penaeus chinensis
GAGGAGGAGGAGGGAGGAGGAGGAGGGAGGAGGAGGAGGAGGAGGAGGGAGGAGGAGGAGGAGGAGGCGGAGGAGGAGGAGGAGGGAGGAGGAGGAGGAGGAGGAGGAGGAGGAGGAGGAGAAGGAGGAGGAGGAGGAGGAGGAGGAGGAGGAGGAGGAGGAGAGAGGAGGAGGGAGGAGGAGGAGGAGAGAGGAGGAGGGAGGCGGAGGAGAAGGAGGAGGGAGGAGGAGGAGGAGGAGGAGGAGGAGGAGGAGGAGGAGGAGGAGGAGGAGGAAGTAAGTAAGTAAGACATTGGCGACATATGAGGCTAATTGCTTCTTTGAGGGGATTATCTGGCTGATCCTTCTGGCACATGAGTCTCCGCCCCTCAGAGCACAACGTAAGCACTCCGACCCTGCCCCCCCCCCCTCCCCCCCTCCCCACAAACAACTCCTTCCTGTCTTCCCAGCTCGAGATTCTGATAGATTTAGCTGATAAGCCCGGATCTGCATTTTAAATAGTGGGAATATGCATACAGACGCCTATATCCCTCATGCAGGTGTCATGGCCTTCTCTATTCACAAACTTGATGAATATTTATGCTCTCACATACACTCGGCCTGGCGCTGGGGGTGACCCGGCAACGCTCTGGTGTTCCAACATAAAGACCAGCAAGCAAATAAATAAATAAAAATACGTGCACAGGTAAAAGTCAGCGTTGAAATGACTGAAAATATTTTCTAATAAAAAAAAGGCTGCATGCTGCAAGAGCTCCATAAGTCTTCAAAAGGGGAAGGCCGACATGGACTAACGATCAAAGTTTGGGCGGCTGTGCGGGAGCATTGCCTTCGCCTCCGCCACCTGCGCCGAGGCCCTCCGCACGCACACGCTCCTCGCAGGGCGCCCGCACGCACGCTCCCTACCACTGGCCCACGCCGCGCACCCTGCCCGGGGGCCTCTGGGGTCAGGTGGTTGAGCACGCATGAACCCAGGTACACATGCTTGTGCACACTTCTAGCGTGCAAGCACACACGTTTGCATGCTTTCTCCACGTGCACATTTTCACTTTAGGGCATCGTATACAATTTCAGCTTACGGCATAAACTACCGTGCAGTCAAGATTACAAATTCACTTATGCACAAGAACAGAATTTAAAAAACCTACATCCATATATAGATACGTGCATATACACAAAAGCAGGCCAAAATGCATACTTAAAAATGCATATTTGGATACAAACGTACATACACAATACATGAACATTCACACATTCATACGTACGTACATACATACATCCATACATCCACACATACACAAACACACACACACACACACACACACACACACACACACACACACACACACATACACACACACACACACACACACACACAAGCACGCACACATTTTAATTAAAAGCCCTACATACTAATCCCAAACAATGAGCCTAGCACAAACCCAAAAACTTTCATCAAGACTGCACATCTATGCCCCCTCCCCCCTCGAAACAATCAATCCTCATCCTTGGTAATTGAAAAGACATGTCTGCATCAAGTACATAAAGGTGAGGTCCGGGCGCTGTAGCGGGATTGAATATTTTGTAGAATTCATCATGTATTATTACTGCTTTACATGTTGCATTAATAGTAAATCTAAATGATTCGAATATTCCATCACGACCATCATCATTCCGAACCATTCGCCATCTAAATCAGATGATACAAATTCCACGCGCAAAAACCAATGGCTTGCGCTCTTTCTTTAGACGTGAATACCTACGACCTACATTCCCTCGCTGCTCTAACGGATTGCATCTACAGAGTCAACAAACGCACTCACTGTTATCAAAGGAATCCGAAATTTGCGTGTTCAAATTTCCAGACGCTGTTGCCTCGCCTGCTCACAAGCCTCCGCTGAGTCGTGTTTTGGAATCCAGAAGCCACGCGACGGTCTAAAGGCCCTTCGCGTGATCTCGCTTTCTCTTTCTTCTTCTTTTCTCTTTTTCTCTTTCTCTCTTTTACGTTTATCCCTTCTCTCTCTCTCTCTCTCTCTCTCTCTCTCTCTCTCTCTCTCTCTCTCTCTCTCTCTCTCTCTCTCTCTCTCTCTCTCTCTCTCTCTCTCTCTCTCTCTGTCTCACTCACTCACTCACTCACTCACTCACTCACTCACTCACTCACTCACTCACTCACTCACTCACTCTCTCTCTCTCTCTCTCTCTCACACACACACACACACACACACACACACACACACACACACACACACACACACACACACACACACACACACACATACACACACACATACACACACACACTCTCACTCACTCACTCACTCACACACACACACACACACACACACACACACACACACACACACACACACACACACACACACACACACACACACACACACACCAAGACGGACGTAAAAGCTTTGGTTCTGCTTGAATTCACACGCACATGGCTTCCAGAGAAACATTTAAGCTGTGAGAAATGATGCAGGCAAAGGGTACACACACGCTCATCGTGAGACGTCCTCATCAAACCAAATGACAAAAGTTTGACTACGTTCCTTTGGCCAGAGAAACGCTTCCGCCTGGAGGTTGTTTGGCTGATATTTTTCTTCGTTTCCTTATCATCATTTTCATCATAATCATCTTACTGTAGTAGTGTCATCACAAATATCACCTTCCCTGTTATCACCACCGTCAACATCATCATTATGATAATTATCTATTTTCTCAGGACATTAGTTTCACACTTACTCACACGTCCATAATAAATTTGCTCTCTCTTTCTTATTAAAGTGTAGATCCATTTTTCAAACAGGACATGCGCGGCTGACCACAACTGACCTCTTAACCCTTGATAATGTGTTCTTTTGTAAGATCAGATCATCATGGCCGTATTAAATTACAAGTGCTAAAACGGGATAACGGAATAACGAAATGATGATGATGATGATGATGATGATGATGATGATGATGATGATGATGATGATGATGATGATGATGATGATGATGATGATGATGATGATGATGATGAGGATGAGGATGAGGATGACGATAATAGTAATAGTAATAATAATAATAATAATAATAATAATAATAATAATAATAATAATAATAATAATAATAATAATAATAGCAATATAATGATGACAAAAAATATAACAAATACACAAACAAGTATATCAACAAATAACAAGTGAAATAAGGCATGAATAAAAGTTGCTCCGTCATGATCGTTCCAGCCTGTTTACCTCAATCCCAGCCGCCGCATCCCCTGCAAATCCACGCGGGAAAAATGCATTCCTGGCTTTAAATAATCACAGCTTAAGCCTCGGGAGCAGCCATGCTTTGCGTTCCAATCATCGATTATATTCAGCCATGAGTCATGTGAACTGACGGCGCACTTGGGGCACCTGATTGGTATTCAGCGGGCGCGACTCGGCCCTTTTTTGCGGTTTAATCTACTCTTCTCAACGCCCTCATCTGTCTCTCCGCACCTCTGTTAAAGGGTGTCCATTTCTCTGTCTTCCTCCCCAATAAGTCTGTCTGCCTGCCTGTTTACACTACGTCTGCTGACTTGCATGCCCGCCTCCGACGCCTCCCTCGCCCTCTTCGCCGGCGCCCAAACGGCCTGGCTGCTACCCCGTGGCACCCCTCCTTAGGCGCGGCCATATTCGGCGGCGGACTCTATTTGGTTGGCGATGTGATACATATTTCAGCCGCCAATGACACTCACAAATGGCACCTTGAGCGGCTTCGGCGACCCATCCTTGCCGTGGGCGTCCCCGTCGACCCGCGCCCTGCCAGTCCAGCCCGGGTAATGATCACCTCCCGGTAACCAATGACCGGTGTTATCAGGACATTAATCAGCCGGCAACACTCCCTCGATAACACCGCAGTGTGCGGCCTATTCAAAACAATCAGCGGGTCTTGAGCGCCGGCCATAAATCCGCCTGCTGGGCGCAGCAAGGAATATTCGGGACGGGAAGTTAAGCGAGGTCGGCCGGGTCGACCTCCTGCCCCTCCTTGCCTTCCTCTGCCGCCTCTCCCACTTCTCAGCGCAAGGGAAGGAGAAAGAGAAAGAGGGCGAAGGGGGAGAGGATGCACACGGGAGAAACAGCCACATATCGTTCCTTACCGCCTGCTCTATGACGGCGACGCCGCCGCGCAGGCCATTCCTCATGCATCCCCAAGCGCTCGGGATCCGGCAACTTCGAATGGAAATTCCCCCGTGTCAATAAATCCCGGCTTGACTCGCGCCGCAAAATGCAACAAGTGAGGAAGAATGAAAAAAAACTCGATTTCCCCGTAACACGCGTCTCTCCTCCCAAAACTTTAAGCGCACACCAGTCGAAGTTTGGTCTTTCGGGGATATAAAGCCGTTGGCTAGGATTAGCCGGGACAAGTATGACTTAAATACCCACTCACTAACATGTACACATCCATCCATCCACACATACATTCACGCACACACACACACACACACACACACACACACACACACACACACACACACACACACACACACACACGCACACACACACACGCACACACACACACACACACACACACACACACACACACACACACACACACACACACACACACACACACACACACACACGCAATATATATATATATATATATATATATATATATATGTGTGTGTGTGTGTGTGTGTGTGTGTGTGTGTGTGTTACACATGTTATTTCAAGCAATCATTCGTACATTAATATGCGCATACACACATACATAAGTACGTACACATATGCATACACTAAGACGTGCATACTTAGATACACACATATACATTCGTGTGTGCATGAAATTTATCTGACATAAACATTTGCAGACACACTGAGGTCAAAGAGGAAGAGATAAAAATACATATGCGTTTTCCCAACATGTTTGCCAGCAACATAACGCAAGGTAAACTACGCTCTACGCACACACGACGCACATAAATTTCTGACATTAAAACTTATTTAGGACGTATTCACCATGAAAAATATTTACTAATTTGCCACTAGCATGAAGAGTACAACATTTTCTTTCTACAACTTTTTTGTCCAGTGAAAAAAAGAAAGAAAAATACTAAACTGTAATTAGCAACTTGGGTTCGTGGACGCGGTGGGGGTGAAGGGGGGGGGGGGCATTTACTTCGTCAACATTTTCTTTTGAATGAAACTTATTAGGGGGCACTTACAAGTATTCCTACTCAGACAATTACATTCATTATAATTTGATGGTGCTTTTACAAAAGCATATAAATTGTATTGAGCAAAGGATAAGTCATGTACATATTCGCAATGATAAAAATGTAATAGGCACAGTTCGATGAGGAAAAAGAAATTTGAAACACATGTATACAAAGGAAAACACCAAAAGCTGCTTGGTAATAAGACTCAACATTCGCTCAGATATGAGCATGAATGGAATCCAAAAATAGGCTCGACCCCGATGTGGCCTTTAAGCGCCGCAAAGATGTTGCAGGCGTGGATGTTGAGTCACGCGAGGATCTTGCACCAATGAGGACGAGGCCCATGCACTTATCTTCTCGTTTCCTCTTACGTTCTCTCTCTCTTCTATCCTTCTCCCCCTACCCCCTTTATTTCTCTCCCTCCCTTCTATCCTCGCCCTCCTCCATCCACCCTTTCCCCCTGCGTCCTTACCCCTGAGCGCCGCGGTGGAGGTAGCTAGTCTCCTCGCCGACAGTTGACAAATCGTTGAACGTAAATATCCCGGCGGAGCAATAAACTCCCAGCGTTAACCCCGGCCAGGAAATAACAGCCGTCAAGCCTGGCCGAGTCTTATTGACCGGCACTTTGACGGATGTTGTCCTGACAGCGCCTCTGCGTCCCCTTTCTCACCGCCGACGCGGCAACGGCGGCATTTTTCTCGATCTGTCGCCGCCCTATGCATGTTAACCTCCCCTGAGGCCTGGTCGTGCTTACACTAAATATCTCGGTCACGTAAGAGGCGTGTTCACTCACCCTTGTTTTTGCTCCCTTTTATATTTTCCTCCTTTTTTGTTAAGCCCAAGACTGTTCACCCTCCACCTCTCGGCCCCTTGTCTGAAACTAGTGTATGCAGGACTGGCGAAATTGCATTTGGTGTCTACGTCATCCATACGCCCCCTTGCAGCGTGCAACACTTTCTTCTCTTCTCTTCTCCTTCTCCTCCTTCTCCCTCTCACCCTCCCCCTCCTCCTAGGCCCGAAACCCCACAGCAGCCTCAGTTCTTCAACCCTTAACTCCCACCCTTCAGCCTCATCCTTAGTCCCTGGGATCTGCATTCTCTCTCGAACATTCCAGGTGCGCGGAGCCCCTGTGTGCAAACCCCTTCGCTCGCCTGCCTGCATTTCCATATCTCCCCTGCCTCAATATCTCAACAGTCACTTACACCCTCCATTTAGCTCGACCTTCTCCTGCCCCCTCTTCTCTCCCTTTCCTATGTCCCTATTCACCCTTCCCCTGCCCCCCTTTTTCCCTTGCTACCCCTCCTCATTCCTCTGCTCCTCTTCATCCTTCCTCTGCTCCCATTCCTTCATCCTCTGATCTCCCTGCTTCCCCCCCTGCCCCCCTCTCGAGTACTCCTTCACGACATCACTTCAGTCATTTTCTCATTCCCTTCTCTTCTTCCATCACTCTTACGTCATTCTTCTCCTTAGGCTATTCACACTCTTCCTTGTTTTCAGTCGCTTTCATTTTTGTTTCTGTTTTCTTTTTCCAGTTCCCTTTTTCCATTCTGTGAATATAATCCGGTTGACTTCCTCTTCTCTGAACTCATAATTGTATCCCTCTCCCTCTCCCTCCCTCTCTCTTTCTCTCTCTCTGTCTGTCTGTCTGTCTGTCTGTCTCTGTCTCTGTCTCTGTCTCTGTCTCTGTCTCTGTCTCTGTCTCTGTCTCTCTCTCTCTCTCTCTCTCTCTCTCTCTCTCTCTCTCTCTCTCTCTCTATATATATATATATATATATATATATATATATATATATATATATATATATCCCTCCCTCCCTCCCTCTCTTTTTCTCTCTTTCTTTTTCTCTTTCTCTCTCTCTCTCTTTCTCTCTTTCCCTCTCTCTCTCTTTCTCTCTTTCTCTCTCTCTTTCTCCCTTCTTCCTTACCTCCCTTCTCCCTTCTTCCTTCCTTCGTTCCCTTCTTTCTTTCCTCCCTCTCTCTCCCTCCCTACCTCTCTCTCTCCCCCTCCCTCGCTCTCTCGCTCGCTCCCTCCCTCCCTCCCTCCCTCCCTCCCTCCCTCCCTCCCTCTCTCCCTCTCCCTCCCTCCTTCTCTCCCCCTCTCCCTCCGTCCCTCCCTCCCCCTCCCCCTCTCCCTCTCCCTCCGTCCCTCTCCCTCCCTCCTTCTCTCCCCCTCTCCCTTTCTCTCCCCTTCTCTCCCTCCCTCCCTCTTTCTCCCTCCCTCCCACCCTCTCCCTCCCTCCTCTCCCCCTCTACCTCCGTCCCTCCCTCCCCCTCTCCCTCTCTCTCCCCCTCTCTCTCCCCCTCTC